>NC_090752.1:91264806-91277306 GCF_036898095.1 Palaemon carinicauda | reverse complement strand
ATATATTATATATATATATACATACATATATACAGTATTTATATATTTTACAAGAGAATAAAAATAATGTTTATCTCTATATGGACGTATTATTATATAATGCCACTTTGGCAATAAGTGTCGATAAAACAGGAACCGTTATTTCTTTTTAAAAAAGTAGATGAACACGGTATGGCATTCTAATGCCCAAGATTAAAGAAAATATATACGAAGAAATGAAAACCTCAAGATTTGGATCAATTAAAAGGATACCGATATACATTTCGTCTACTGGAGAATGATGACGAAAAAAAACTATATTAATAATGCCAATTATTACCATCATCCTTACAATAATAATAGAGAAATATCAGCAATAACAATAATAAAGAAGGAACCATTGTTAGCTATCTACAATTTTCTACGACTGATATCACACTGTTCTTCATACTATCATTTCGGAGGCTGCTTTTTGTTCAAAAATCATTTTTCTGAAGCTGATGAAAAATAGTAAGGAAAAAAAAAAAGAAAAAAAACCTACTTCAATGAACATTCAGCTCACGTTTATTGCAGTTAAATGAAGGAGAAAAATTAATTGAAATAAAATTTCCATGTATTCCGATCATATCTGGCGTATCTAGACTGTCCATCTCTCAATAAACCGACTATTCCCTTTAAACAGTGAAAATGTCTTTACCTTAAAGATTTAAAGGTCGCTCAAGAAGGGCAGAAGCAAGGAATTGACAATGACCTACATAGTGACCATATATACATAATGATCAGCTCGCAATCCCCATCTCCATCAAGCTGGGACCAAGAAGGCCCTGGCAATGGCTGCTGATGTCTCACCACCAGGTATAGGCTACCTTTAAGCTCCCGCAAACTCTAGTTCACTAGGATGGTGAGGTTGCAAACACTACTGAAAACTATTGAGATTGAGCGGGTCTGCAACTCCCGTCCAACAGATTGTCAAGCAGGAATGTCTTCAATTAGGTACCACAGTCTTTATGCTTTTGAGGTTGTTAGACATAAGAGCATCAATACCCTTCGATCTTTTAAAAAGCTTAAAATACTGGACCGAAGAAAATGTTTCCAGAAAAGGACTGGAATATTTTGTTACTGTATTTCGTTCCGAATGTCTGCACCAAATGGAGCCAATGTTTCGATGCCTCTATTTTCATTTGCATATGTTTCCTTCTCATCGGGGTCTACTCAGTCGTCTCTTTTATTGCTTTATATCCAAGTGATATCAGAGCGTTCGTGACGTCATCTTTCGTCGCAATTTTCTTCCAACTTCTGCCCCCCCCCTCTCTCTCTCTCTCTCTCTCTCTCTCTCTCTCTCTCTCTCTCTCTCTCTCTCTCTCTTCCGCACCCTTGTACTTCTCTTTCCAGAGGTTGCCTCCCAAGAATTGCTTACCGTGTCTCGTCCTAAATCATTGCCAGCCTGACCTTTCTTCTCCAAAGGAATTCCAACGACCATCTCCCTCTCTCTTGCTCTCTTTAATTAACCATTATTGCCCTTATTATCTTTCAAATCTCCTTTGCGCTACCCTACCCCCAGTTCACACTACCATCTCTCTCTCTCTCTCTCTCTCTCTCTCTCTCTCTCTCTCTCTCTCTCTCTCTCTCACGACATCCCTCCTTTATTGCAAATATTTCCAATCCATTTCTAGTATTCACTACTGTCTTTTGTCCCTTTACACTCGGTAATACGATTCCCTGAAAGTGTGCAGTAGAGGTGAGAATTTTTGCATTGCTAACTTTTACAACTTTTGATATGTTTTTTTTTTCTTTTTTATAAACTTACACTGCTCCTTTCATAAATACATTAATTCCCACCTAAATATTATGATAGTAACGGTTTTCAATATATAGAAATGGGAATAGGCCGAAGGATAAGTCAATTTTAATAAAGAGCCTCTCTATTTCATTCTTTTTTAAAAGTTCAGTAATACAAATATATTTATTTGTAGCCTGTGGAAGGTTTTTGCATCGAGGTTGATTTTTTATTCACAAGTTAAAGGATGAATGTTGCTGTGACCTATATCTAGACTTTTCTCAGAAAACATTTCCAAGTAGAGACCCCTGAATATGTTCACCAGATATTTTACGAACACTCG
Organism: Palaemon carinicauda; assembly: GCF_036898095.1. Taxonomy (NCBI): domain Eukaryota; kingdom Metazoa; phylum Arthropoda; class Malacostraca; order Decapoda; family Palaemonidae; genus Palaemon; species Palaemon carinicauda. Next base: position 91,275,207 of record NC_090752.1, on the reverse strand, counting down.
CCCATTTCAAACACACACGCACACACATCATATATATATATATATATATATATATATATATATATATATATATATGTATATATATATACGTATATATATATATACATATATATATATATATATATATATATATATATATATATACATACATACATATATATATATATAAATATATATATATATATATATATATTTATATACATACATACATATATATATATATATATATATATATATATATATATATATATATATATATATATATAAATCTGGCTACCATTATATTTCACACTTGACTTCCAAGCAAAAAAAAAAAAAAAAACATTATGAATCCTAAATTAGCAATGGAAATATGTGATGACGGTTCTCGAATATTGCATCAGCACAATAACTAACGACAATTATCACAGTACTGCCAAAGGAATTTATTATAACATTACTGACCTAATAAAACAGTAATATGTATGTTAAATACAGAGACAGTGGGGTCATAAAACCATTGTAATATTCGAAACGTCCTGTATGATTCCAATGACAGGTTTGTCGAAAACAATATTGCCATTTTGGATAAACATAAAACGTTAGTTCATGATTTATGCCATTAATTTTCAACAGTCACTGAAGGTCAAGAGCAGCTTTAGGGGTAAATTATATTAGTTATCATTAATAAATTGTTCTTTCCATATTTCTAAATATCCTTTCCATCGTTTAACAGCAGTATATTCAGGCTAAGCCTTCAATGTCAATATACTTTTCCAATACAATAATAATCATAAAAATGACACCACTCTTGAACTAGGATCTCCCCTATTTAATAAAGAGCAAATGTCTCCCTATCTATCTATGTATCTATATATGTATCTATCTATATATATTTATATATATATATATATATAGTATATATATACAAACATAAATTTCTTTCCGGCCACACTCAGTGGTATTGCCAAACGTATAACTACTAGGTCTCTCCCCATCCCTTGGGCAGGGGAGTGGGATTAATCATACCTTGGTGAGAGGGGGTTCCCCGAGAGACACCCGGAAACCACAATCTGCCGAAATTGTTGGATTGTAATTAGGAAAGTGGGAGGGGATGGGAAGGGTTAAATCTGTGTGTACGTGCATATCTATCTAAATATTTAGACCTCATTTTTAAGGGGTCGCATACACTAGAAAAGAATAATCTCGTACCTTTTCAGGCCCTTGTCAGCAAAGAAGAAGAATTCAAACATTGTAGCAGAGATCGTCAGTACAAATATAATAAAAACAAAGCGATCATATCTTACTTGATAGTCAATGAATCATGGAAGGAACTAATTAACTTTCATCAGGAGAAGGAATAAACAGGGGGAGGGGGTAAGAGGTGAGGCAAGAAAGGGAGCTGGTTGATACCTATTTTTTATGGTTTTAAAAACTTTATACCTGTAGCTGTATTTATATAACTGTTAAGTGGGGATACCTTAACGTGATGAAAGGGTTTGTGCATTGTCATGATCAGCAAAGCTGTACTAGTCAGGGCCACCAATTCTACTATGCATTTCTGACAAAAATATAATTTTTCTTTAATATCTCCCATACTAATTACTTGATCAGAATGGTACTTTGACACAGCACTCTATAGACCCTCCCCTAATTTTTTATACTATAATGCATTGGCAAATCTCGGTAATTAAGGTGTTCACTCTTGGCCTACTAAAACCTAAGCCAAGTGAATCGGGTAAGTAGGTAAAGCAATTCGAATACCTACAGTCCCCTGTCCCTCCCCTCTCCTTCCCTCCCTCTGTCTGTCTTGACCCTCCCTCCTATCCCTCCATTATCCCCCTTTGTGATATTGTGTGTATCCAACAAACCTGAAGCTCCTCTTACCTGTGACGACTAATCTTTAGTTAATTGAGCAAATGCATTTCTGCATTTACGAGGGCAAAGTGACATGCCAGTCATGAATATGATGGGAATACCTCCTCGGTCAAACAAACACAGACAACAAACTGCTTTAGCATAAACCATATCAAATATGCAAATTACAATTGTTAATGGTTAATTGAGCAAATACACAGAAGAATTTTCAGTTAACTTATACAACACTTGATTACATTTACTCTACCTTTCAAGGATGTAAAGCCAATCCATCCTGCCTTTGGAAAATGGGTTTCATAATGTGAACACAGTTAAAAGAAGCCTGCAGGGCAGGTTCATCAAGTGGGCTAGCTATGATTTGTTATGAGCGACCAGACAAAAGTCTTCAACCATCAACAATCCACACTGGTCAAATTACAGACATGAATGAGGACATGCCAGAGGTTGTATTTGTTGTTGTTGTTAGTAAGGTTTATTCTTTTTTCTCTGTTTGTATATAAGAGTCATTCAATTCCTTGAAAGATCCCTCTGTAATATGATATTCTTTATGGTTATTCTGTAAAGACATTTGTTCATTAATGAGATTGAAACTTTAATATGATGCTATTGTATATATCTTGTTGTTATCTCATAAGAGGCGATAACATGATGAAAATGAGTTTTGTATGATTTTTTTTTTTACTACGATACACCAGATATTTTCTTTTAAATAAAGATTACGGGTTTAAATAAGTAAATGAAGATTTTGCACTGGTAGCTATCATAACATCTCTTTCTTTTTTTACAGAATCCTGGTTTTTAGTTTAGATTCCCGATCCTAGTCCTGATTTTAACTTTCGTGATTATAAAGTTTCCTTTCTCTTTTTATTTATGGATATGCCATCGTAATTATCTTTATTAGCATTTAAAAAAATTAACGCCAGTTTTTATGTGCTCCAAATTTATCAATAGGATTTGATTCTCTTGTTACTTTTTAACATAGTTTTTTTTTTCAATGCCAGTTTAAATATATGTCCCAAATTTATTAATGGGATTTGATTCTCGTGTTACTCTTTGCTGAGTTAATCGTATTGTACTGTATACTATGTTCTTGAAAGAAGAAGAAGAAAAAAAAAAAAGGCTAATAATTACTTTTTATCCTTCGACTTTTATTATTTCTTATATATTTCCTGATTAGATTGTGACTCTTGTGAGATATTTTTCTGGCATTTTCAGTTCGCGTTTTACTCACCCACCATAATCCCTCTCCTAAGAACATTTAAGCGAATGAATTTTTAAAGACATTACTGCCAAATAAAAACATTGAGAGAGAGAGAGAGAGAGAGAGAGAGAGAGAGAGAGAGAGAGAGAGAGAGAGAGAGAGAGAGAGAGAGAGAGAACTATCAGCAGAATGAGTCAATTACCTCGCCGAGGTCGTCCTCTGCGTCTACGTATAATCAGTCATTATTTGCATTTGTCCCTGAAAGTGATATTAGATCTGGATTTGGGAATCAGAATTACTTTCTACAATAATCAGAATCCTTACATCTTGGTTCATCAGGCACGATCATCCAGAATTTATTTGTCTTGTTGAAAATATCATCGTATCAATGCAACTACTCTATTGATGACTTAACTCCAGCGAGGGAAAAAATCTGTAGTAGTAGTAGTAGTAGTAGTAGTAGGAGAGAGAGAGAGAGAGAGAGAGAGAGAGAGAGAGAGAGAGAGAGAGAGAGAGATTCCCTGTATATCTAATAGCATTAAAAGTATGCATGAGATTATATAAAATTTCAAAGAACAGTGAGTTCTATGTGTTCTTATCAAGGGAGGGGGAGACCAATACTAAAAGAGATTGCTATCATTATCAATAGCTAAGCTACAACCTTAGCTGAAAAATCCGGATGCCATAAGCTCAAGGGCATAAACAGGGAAAAGTAGCCTAGTGAGGAAAGGAAATAAATAAATTACAAGAGAAATACTGAACATTTCGTATAAAATATTTTAACGACAGTAAGAATATTTAAATGAACTATAAAGAGAGACTTATGTTAGCCTATTCAGCATAAAAACATCCGCTGCAATTTTGAACTCCTGAAGATAGTGACATACAAACTAGAAATGGGGGTCCCAGTGAACGTAAGGTGATTTAGTTGAATCTCTCTCTCTCTCTCTCTCTCTCTCTCTCTCTCTCTCTCTCTCTCTCTCTCTCTCTCTCTCTCTCTCTCTCTCGTTGTTTTATATCTCTTCTCATTTAATTCATTCCTCGACTAAATTTAATTTAGTTAAAAAGTCTCTAGCATTCGGTAACAAACCTGTACAATAAAAATATATTTCATTATCTATTCAACGCTCATTTTTGTCTAATATCAAAAATAGGAAACTATCCATTTCACTTTTGTCCTGAATTTGTCAAAAATTTAATTTAAAAGAATAATCTAAATTCGTATATTATCATTTCAATAAATTTTCAAAATAAACTTATCCCATAAAAAAAGAAAGACTTTGATTCTTTCCTTGGTGTAATACGATAATCTTATTATGGCTAATACACCACTGGCGTGAAATAGATGCCTTTCAAAATCAGTAAAATCCTCCGACAATTATCTCAAGCCCATAAAAGTACCACGGGTGGCTTTGAAATTACCTTTTGAAGAGAGAGAGAGAGAGAGAGAGAGAGAGAGAGAGAGAGAGAGAGAGAGAGAGAGAGAGAGAGAGAGAGAGAGAGAGTAAATCTTATTAACCGATTCCTTTCTAAAGACTCTCTTCCAATCCTCTTTCCGTCCAGAGCTTGAATAGAATTGTCTGCGAGATAAATTCATAAATATCTCAACTTCCTTCACGGACTTCGTCGTTGTGATATATTACGCGTTAGATACTCGTCTATGCTTTAGGCCTACTGTAGGCGCCCTGGGTCTTATTACGGCTTAATCCTGGCAATGTGTTCTCGGATGCAATCACTTTCTGTTTTGATGGAAGTTGGGACCACTTCCATCCAGGGACATCTTAACGCAGTTAGTAGATTTCTCCAGTACATAAGGGTCGACTGAAGTAGACAGCATAGCATCAATTACACGAAGTCTCTCAGAATGCAAAGTTTCAATTACACGACGAGTCTCCCAGATTGCAGAGCTTCAATTCAAGAGTTTCTTAGATTGTAGAGCTTCAATTACACGACGAGTTTCCCAAACTGCAGAACTTCGATTCATGAGTCTCCTAGATTACAGTTTCAATTACACGAGTCTCCCAGAATGCAGAGCTTCAATTTATGTGTCTCCTAGATTGTAGAGCTTCAATTACCCAAATAGCCTCCTAGACTGCCGAGTTTCAATTCAAGAGTCTTCTAGATTACAGAGCTTCAATTACACAAGACTCCTAGAATGCAGAGCTTTAATAATTGAAGCTCTGCAATCGGGGAGACTTAAATTATTCAAGTCTCCCCGATTGCAGAGTTTTAATTACACGACGAGTCTCCACATTGCAGAGCTTTAATTCAAGAGTCTCCCAGATTGCATAGCTTCAATTACACGAGTTTCCCAGATTGCAAATCTTTAATTCAAGTCTCCCAGATTGATGAGCTTCCAATATACAACGAGTCTCCTAGACTACAGAGCTTCAATTAAAGTCTTTCAGATTGCACACCTTCAATTATACGATGAGTCTCCCAGACTACAAAACTTCAGTTTGAGTGTCTCCCAGATTGCAGAACTTCAATTACCTAACGAGTCTCCCAGATTGCAGAGCTTCTATTTAAGTCTCTCCCAGATTGCAGAGCTTCAATTACAAAACGAGTCTCACAGACTGCAGAGCTTCAATTCAAGAGTCTCCCAGATTGCAAAGCTTCAATTACACGATGAGACACTCAGGCTCCAGAACTTCAATTAAACGAGGTGTCTCCCAGACTGCAGATCTTCAATACACGGCGAGTCTCCCAGGCTCCAGAGCTTCAATTACATGACGAATCTCCAAGACAGCAGAGCTTCAATTACACGACGAGTCTTCCAGACTGCAAAGCTTCAATTACACGAAGTCTCTCAGAATGCAAAGCTTCAATTACACAAGTGTCCCAGTAGTATTCTTTCTCTTATCATAAAGCATTTACGATTTTGGGCTAGACAGCCAGGAGCTGGAACCTAGGAGGCCACTCAGCGCCCCATAACTACTCGTAGAAAACGCTACAGTCACTATAAGTAAATGAAAAGGGTTTAGAAAGCAGGAGAGAAACGAAGTGAAAACGGGGACAAAGTAACAGAACACAAAGAAAGTACATCTTAAGGCACAATGAACGCAGCAAAAACCTTAAAAGAATATCTACAGTACAATGGCCCCCGTGCTTTTCACTGACAAAACTAGCAATCCACACAGCCCCCTAACCCTTGGTCCTTATATTTGGTGCAGCTCCTAGACAATGACTAAAAAGAGACATCTCTTCAAAAGAAAAGGCCAAGATATTGACACATTGTGGGACACAAACGTATTAAAATCTGTCACAAAAGCAGCTTTTTAGCTGCACTGCTCTATCTTGCCAATAGAGGAGCTGGTTCCAAGGAAAGGGAGGTTTGATAACCCCATTGCAACAAGAAGCCTCCAAAGATCTTGAGTAGGCATGCACATGAAAGTGCTCAGTAAGGTAAGTCACTGGTTTAAAATATGACGAACCCACTTACTCATCAAAACTATTAATGGCTACATATTCACTCAGAGTTATTGTAAAGTTATGCATTTTATCACCTATTCACTCGGACTAAATTTAAATAAAATGGTCTACGTAGTTTAATGTTAAATCCTAATAATCTAATCAACTAAAATCTAATGTCAAGTAAATCATCTACACAAGTTTTATTTAAATGAGACTAAACAGCTCACTCAATTACTTAAAGTTATTAGGCAAATTATTGACACATCAACTATGATGGCATTATTCAATATTTCTAATCAAGCTTAAACCCCAAGAAAAATTCTGAGTGAATATTTCAGAATTTTCTCTTGTGAATTCCCTTTTAAATCTCACAATCAACCTTTCCATTCTCGTTAGAAGGCTTTGTCGGTTTTTTATATTCTTTCTCTTTCACCGAATCAACGTACCGAATTGATATTCAACCCCCGAAGTATATGGATATTTATTTGTTAATATAGTTAAAAAAAAACTAATATTTGCATAGAGTTATTGAAATTAGGAATGCCATTGCCTACATGAACGATCAATATATAGTCAATTGAATGTCCTTGAATTTCCAAACTACTTCGATCAAAGTTATCAGACCACCTAATACGTTGACTTTACCTTTCAGATAAAATTACTTCGGAGAGAAAAGCTGTGTAATTCGTATTTTCCTCACATCCCAAAGTTCGACGGAAAATTTCCGACCTTCGCCTTTCGCCGAATTTTATTTTCCCTTCTCAAAATTGGCTTTTCAAAATGTCCGATTGATCTCGAAGTGAGTTCCAGAAAAAAAAAAAAAAAACTGTTTTATACTTTCTTTTTATGGCTTTTTTTGACTTTTGGTGTTTCATCACATCGTTGGATCGTGCTCTTGGAATACTGATGAACAAGGATTTTAGGAAGAAAAATTATCATGGTTTTCTTTTTATAAAAATATTTTGGCTTAATTGAGTGAAAATTATTTATTATACTTTATTAATATTAAAACTTTATTTTTCTCTTCTTCTACTGGGTCATTCACCGAAAAGGGTTTGCATTAGCCATGCTACTCCTGTTCCTTGGCACACGCAGGCACACTATTCTACCCGTTTCCTTATTTCCTTTCCTCATTGGGCTATTTTCCCAGTTGAAGACCTTGGCCTTATAGTATCCTGCTTTTCCAACTAGGGTTGTGGCTTGGCTAGTATTATTTTTATTATTACTTGCCAAGTTACAACCCTAGTTGGAAAAGCAGAATGCTATAAGTCCAGGGGCCCCAACACGGAAAATAGCTCAGTGAGGAAAGGAAACAAGGAAAAATAAGTTTTTTTTTTTAGAACAGTAACAAAATTAAAATAAATATTTCCTACATACTCTATAAAAAAACTTTAAACAAAACAAGAGAAAGAGAAATTAGAAAGAACAGTGTGCCCGAGTGTACCCTCAAGCAAGAGAAATCTAACCCGACAGTGGAAGACCATGGTACAGAAGCTATGGCACTACCCAAGACTAGAGAATGGTTTGATTTTGGAGGGTCCTTCTCCTAGAAAAATCGTAGTACTTCTTTACCCTAAAACAAAAGCTTTCCTCAGCAATGATGAAGTTTCTTATCCCGTCTCTATGACCCATGAGAAAATATTTTCTCTTCTTTGCAAAAAATAATTAAGATGTTCAATTGACCTTGACTCAACTGCTCTCCTCCTAGTTTAAACCCAATGCCTTCCACATAAAAGTCCTTCTATTGGCCTTAACTGTTTTGTTTATCTTAATAACTGGGTCTGAGGCTTCAATATTTTCTATAGGTTATTTTCTGTCAATTCTCGAGAAATTCAAGAGATGCTCATTCCCACGAACTAATACCCAATTGCACAATCCATTGATTTTACCAAAGTTCTAAAAACCGCAATAATTAGTCTTGTTTTTATACATGTTCGATTTACTCGTAACCTTGAGTGATTCGTCCTTCTGGTTTCATCTTAAACTGTTCTATTGAATATGGCAGTTAAATACCAACATTCCTTTGCACCCTTCCTGTTCTTGGCTTTATACCTACATGGGAACTTTTAAACTTTATTCAGATACTTTAGACCTGATATTCTTCTCATGCCTTCTCAACGACTTCTCATGCAGCCTGTCTCTTCCCAGTTACCATATATCTCTCTAACATATGTTACCCCGAAAAATCTTTTTATTTAAACTAACTTATTTGTTTTTTATTATTTACTTATGAAAGGTAACCTCCAGAGCCTAGTTAAGTGCATTATTATGTCAATAAGTAAAAATTCATTTATATTAAGCACGCTTTCCACATAACTGATTCTGAAATAAATATTTACTTGATACTAACGAACTCCAACTTCTATTCCTTTTAAGAAAGTCATTGTGGAGTTACGTAATTCATAAAGAACTTTTTTTCTTTTTTTTTAAATCGACAGCATTACATCGCCATAGCTTTCCCGTGATAGGATGCCTCTTCCATCTCTTATATATTAACAAACATCTGGAGTTATTCCAATATTTGATGGCAATTCCAAGGTATCTGAAGATTTTTTTTCTATATTGCAATACTCTTTACTATGGGGACTTTTCAGCTTTTTTATTAGACTTTTTTTCAGTCATTATTCTAATGACTTGATACATTTTCCTCTAAAAAGATCAGTATTCTTCATTTTCCTCTAAAAATATCACTTCTTCATTTTCCTCTGGTCTAAATTATACTTTGCTAACTTAGTATATTCCAGAACATTGTTAACCACAATTAATCTTTTTCAGAGAAAACTTTTATCTCATTTTAGTAAATCAAAAACGGCCTTTTCCTTCTAGTGCCAAGACATGAAATTCTGGAACCACAGCTTGTTTAACAAAATCCAATAGCCGCCAATTTCTCAAATCTTCCACGTCAAGTTCACTCTTTTCTTTTGTCCTTCTCAGCCTTTTCTTTTCCCCCACACGGTTTAGTTAACCAAATCCCTTGGGTTACTTGAAATATTGGTTTTCTCCTACATAAATAAAATGTAGAACCATTTCCATTATAGGGGATATTGCTAAATTGCCCTAATTTTCGTTAGAGAGAGAGAGAGAGAGAGAGAGAGAGAGAGAGAGAGAGAGAGAGAGAGAGAGAGAGAGAGAGAGCCTCATAGACCTATTGGAAATATGAAGGTCTATGATCATAACAATATACTCTTGTGTTCCTTTTTATCTGTCAGCTAAACGTCAGTAAGAATCAATGTCAAATATTTTCAAGTGTAAAAAAAAAGCACCCCCCCCCAAAAAAAAAACAAAAAACATGCAGGTACAATGAATAAAGAATAACGGAAGTCTTATCTGTTGTATCTAAACATTTGATCCTTTTCTTTTAAATGAAAAACAAACCTTTTCAGTTGATGAACAATACGTCGCTTTTCTCACGATCGAGATTGCAAGCAAATTATTCTCTTGCGTCACCAAACTGCTTCGTTACTAAGTCAACTATTCATGTTTTTTATTCGTTTCTCTATGTTGACTTTGTTCTTTACAATGGCGGTAGTTGGGGTTCTGAGAACATTGCCGAGGTTTTCCACCTGGCTTCAATTAATTAATTTCATACGTTCCCTTTATATAACTGACATCAACGTGTGTAGCAGGTCAACCTAATTTCATTGCACCGAGGTGTTTTGAGAGAAAGAAAGATGGTTAGTATTTGTAATTAATTTTCGAAAGGAAAAATTCTATGTAAATTGAATTATAAGGTTCGTAGACCTTCACAATAAGGACAGTGTAAGTAATATATCTAGAAATTTTAACCTCTACCTCCAGGTTTAAACATCGACGTAATAAGGAAAAGTTCATTTGGGATGTGGTAGTCTATTGAATACGTCCAAGTTCGAGTCTCGCTTACACGCTCGATAGTTTCTTGTAGTGTGTGCAACCTCACCATCCTTGTGAGC
>NC_090752.1:91239806-91259806 GCF_036898095.1 Palaemon carinicauda | reverse complement strand
GGCAAAGACAAGCAAAACTGAAGTCCAGAGAAGCTAAGCACTGGGGCCTGGAGTCAAAACGGGCAGATTCAGGAAATCAGCGCAGACGTCAATGGGAATTGGAATACTACGAATTCCTTGTAAAAAGTCGTCAGTACGCCCTCGATAATGCCTTCGTTTTTTATGACCATGGTGATTTTTGGTTACCGGTTTGGTTTGTTCCAAACTCCCCAATGGATACTTCCGAATATTTTGAACAACTCTCGCAGAAACAAAGTGTTAAATGTAAAACAGACTGCATATTTAACAAGCCTTACAGCTTTAGAAAGGATTTAGCGAAAGATGAAGAATGGGAAATAATTCAGAGGAAAAAGAAGGAGTATATCGAAAAATTGCGGAAGGATATTGCATTTGATAAACTGTGAAAAGCTAGGAAAGGGGTCGCAGCGAAGAGACCACTTTAGGAGGTTGTGGCCTCGAGTGTTTAGAGTGGTGAAGTTCAGAAGTTGTGCTTCTGAAGACTTGACGGGAGACGAACGACTGCTAGCAGAGAAGAAAATATGGCGCGAATATGTAGGAGGATTTGGATTCATTCATTGGATTCGTCGAAAGAAATTACGGATGGAGTTGAAGTGCGAGTTGTGTGCTCGCAAAATATGGGATGTCCTTCCCTTCCAACTGTGGAATATTCTACATAAACATCTGCCGGATGAAAAGTGACACAGCTACCACAACGACGGAGAGGGCTACAACAACAGAATTTGTGTCTACGAGGGGTGTGGGAGCTAAAAAGAGGTCAAAGAACTTGTAATGCAGGGGGTGGGGGCGCTAAAAAGAGGTCAAAGAACTTCTAATGCAAGGGGTGGGGGAGCTAAAAAAAGGTCAAAGAACTTCTAATGCAAGGGGTGTGGGAGCTAAAAAGAGGTCAAAGAACTTCCAATGCAAGGGGTGGGGGAGCTAAAAAGAGGTCAAAGAACTTCTAATGCAAGGGGTGGGGGAGCTAAAAAGAGGTCAAAGAACTTCTAATGCAAGGGGTGTGGGAACTAAAAGGAGGCCAAAGAACTTCTAATGCAAGGGGTGTGGGAGCTAAAAAGATGTCAAAGAACTTCTAATGCAAGGGGTGGGGAAGCTAAAAAGAGGTCAAAGAACTTCTAATGCAAGGGGTGTGGGAGCTAAAAAGAGGTCAAAGAACTTCTAATGCAAGGGGTGTGGGAGCTAAAAAGAGGTCAAAGAACTTCTAATGCAAGGGGTGTGTGAGCTAAATAGAGGTCAAAGAACTTCTAATGCAAGGGGTGGGGAAGCTAAAAAAAGGTCAAAGAACTTCTAATGTAAGGGGTCGGGGAGCTAAAAAGAGGACAAAGAACTCCTAATTCAAGGAGTGTGGGAGCTAAAAAGACGTCAAAGAACTTCTAATGCGAGGGCTCTGAGAGTTAAAAAGAGGTCAAAGAACTTCTAATGCAAGGGGTGTGGAAGCTAAAAGGAGGTCAAAGAACTTCTAGTGCAAGGGGTGGGGAAGCTAAAAAGAGGTCAAAAAACTTCTAATGCAAGGGCTGTGGGAGCTAAAAAGAGGTCGAAGAACTTCTAATGCAAGGGGTGGGGGAGCTAAAAAGAGGTCAAAGAACGTCTATTGCAAGGGGTGGGGAAGCTAAAAAGAGGTCAAAGAACTTCTAATGCAAGGGGTGTGGGAGCTAAAAAGAGGTCAAAGAACTTCTAATGCAAGGGGTGGGGGAGCTAAAAAGAGGTCAAAGAACGGCTATTGCAAGGGGTAGGGAAGCTAAAAAGAGGTCAAAGAACGGCTATTGCAAGGGGTGTGGGAGATAAAAAAAGGTCAAAGAACTTCTAATGCAAGGGGTGGGGGAGCTAAAAAAAAAAGGTAAAAGAACTTCTAATGCAAGGGGTGTGGGAGCTAAAAAGAGGTCAAAGAACTTCTAATGCAAGGGGTGGGGGTGCTAAAAAGAGGTCAAAGAACTTCTAATGCAAGGGGTGGGGGAGCTAAAAAAAGGTCAAAGAACTTCTAATGCAAGGGGTGTGGGAGCTAAAAAGAGGTAAAAAAACTTCCAATGCAAGGGGTGGGGGAGCTAAAAAGAGGTCAAAGAACTTCTAATGCAAGGGGTGGGGGAGCTAAAAAGAGGTCAAAGAACTTCTAATGCAAGGGGTGTGTGAGCTAAAAGGAGGCCAAAGAACTTCTAATGCAAGGGGTGTGGGAACTAAAAAGATGTCAAAAAACTTCTAATGCAAGGGGTGGGGAAGCTAAAAAGAGGTCAAAGAACTTCTAATGCAAGGGGTGTGGGAGCTAAAAAGAGGTCAAAGAACTACTAATGCAAGGGGTGTGGGAGCTAAAAAGAGGTCAAAAAACTTCTAATGCAAGGGGTGTGGGAGCTAAATAGAGGTCAAAGAACTTCTAATGCAAGGGGTGGGGAAGCTAAAAAAAGGTCAAAGAACTTCTAATGCAAGGGGTCGGGAAGCTAAAAAGAGGTCAAAGAACTCCTAATGCAAGGGGTGTGGGAGCTAAAAAGACGTCAAAGAACTTCTAATGCGAGGGCTGTGGGAGTTAAAAAGAGGTCAAAGAACTTCTAATGCAAGGGATGTGGGAGCTAAAAGGAGGTCGAAGAACTTCTAATGCAAGGGGTGGGGGAGCTAAAAAGAGGTCAAAGAACGTCTATTGCAAGGGGTGGGGAAGCTAAAAAGAGGTCAAAGAACTTCTACTGCAAGGGGTGTGGGAGCTAAAAAGAGGTCAAAGAACTTCTAATGCAAGGGTAGGGGGAGCTAAAAAGAGGTCAAAGAGCGGCTATTGCAAGGGGTAGGGAAGCTAAAAAGAGGTTAAAGAACTTCTAATGCAAGGGGTGTGGGAGCTAAAAAGAGGTCAAAGAACTTCTAATGCAAGGGGTAGGGAAGCTAAAAAGAGGTCAAAGAACTTCTAATGCAAGGGGTGTGGGAGCTAAAAATAGGTCAAAGAACTTCTAGTGCAAGGGGTGGGGAAACTAAAAAGAGGTCAAAGAACTTCTAATGCAAGGGGTGGGGAGCTAAAAAGAGGTCAAAGAAATTCTAATGCAAGGGGTGGGGGAGCTAAAAAGAGGTCAAAGAACGTTTATTGCAAGGGGTGGGGAAGCTAAAAAGAGGTCAAAGAACTTCTAATGCAAGGGGTGTGGGAGCTAAAAAGAGGTCAAAGAACTTCTAATGCAAGGGGTGTGGGAGCTAAAAAGAGGTCAAAGAACGTCTATTGCAAGGGGTAGGGAAGCTAAAAAGAGGTCAAAAAATTTCTAATGCAAGGGGTGTGGGAGCTAAAAAGAGGTCAAAGAACTTCTAATGCAAAGGGTAGGGAAGCTAAAAAGAGGTCAATGAACTTCTAATGCAAGGGATGGGGGAGCTGAAAAGAGGTCAAAGAACTTCTAATGCAAGGGGTGTGGGAGCTATAAAGCGGTCAAAAAACTTCTAATGCAAGGGGTAGGGAAGCTAAAAAGAGGTCAAAGAACTTCTAATGCAAAAGGTGGGGAAGCTAAAAAGAGGTCAAAGAACTTCTAATGCAAGGGGTGGGGAAGCTAAAAAGAGGTCAAAGAACTTCTAATGCAAGGGGTCGGGAAGCTAAAAAGAGGTCAAAGAACTTCTAATGCAAGGGCTGTGAGAGTTAAAAAGAGGTCAAAGAACTTCTAATGCAAGGGGTGTGGGAGCTAAAACGAGGTCAAAGAACTTCTAATGCAAGGGGTGGGAAAGCTAAAAAGAGGTCAAAGAACTTCTAATGCAAGGGGTGTGAGAGCTAAAAAGAGGTCAAAGAACTTCTAACGCAAGGGGTGGGGGAGCTAAAAAGAGGTCAAAGAACGTCTATTGCAAGGGGTGGGAGAGCTAAAAAGAGGTCAAAGAACGTCTATTGCAAGGGGTGGGGGAGCTAAAAAGAGGTCAAAGAACTTCTAATGCAAGGGGTGGGGGAGCTAAAAAGAGGTTAAAGAACTTCTAATGCAAGGGGTAGGGAAGCTAAAAAGAGGTCAAAGAACTTCGAATGCAAGGGGTAGAGAAGCTAAAATGAGGTCAAAGTACTACTAATGCAAGGGGTGTGGTAGCTAAAAAGAGGCCAAAGAACTTCTAATGCAAGGAGTGTGGGAGCTAAAAAGAGGTCAAAGAACTTCTAATGCAAGGGGTGGGGGAGCTAAAAAGAGGTAAAAAAACTTCTAATGCAAGGGGTGGGGGAGCTAAAAAGAGGTCAAAGAACGTCTATTGCAAGGGGTGGGGGAGCTAAAAAGAGGTCAAAGAACTTCTAATGCAAGGGGTGTGGGAGCTAAAAAGAGGTCAAAGAACTTCTAATACAAGGGGTAGGGAAGCTAAAAAGAGGTCAAAGAACTTCTAATGCAAGGGGTAGGGAAGCTAAAAAGAGGTCAAAGAACTTCTATTGCAAGGGGTGTGGGAGCTGAAAAGAGGTCAAAGAACTTCTAATGCAAAGGGTATGGGAGCTAAAAAGAGGTAAAAAAACTTCTAATGCAAGGGGTCGGGAAGCTAAATAGAGGTCAAAGAACTTCTAATGCAAGGGGTGTGGGAGCTAAAAAGACGTCAAAGAACTTCTACTGCAAGGGGTGTGGGAGCTAAAAAGAGGTCAAAGTACTTCTAATGCAAGGGGTGTGGTAGCTAAAAAGAGGCCAAAGAACTTCTAATGCAAGGGGTGTGGGAGCTAAAAAGAGGTCAAAGAACTTCTAATGCAAGGGGTGGGGGAGCTAAAAAAAGGTAAAAAAACTTCTAATGCAAGGGGTGGGGGAGCTAAAAAGAGGTCAAAGAACGTCTATTGCAAGGGGTGGGGGAGCTAAAAAGTGGTCAAAGAACTTCTAATGCAAGGGGTGTGGGAGCTAAAAAGAGGTCAAAGAACTTCTAATACAAGGGGTAGGGAAGCTAAAAAGAGGTCAAAGAACTTCTAATGCAAGGGGTAGGTAAGCTAAAAAGAGGTCAAAGAACTTCTATTGCAAGGGGTGTGGGAGCTGAAAAGATTTCAAAGAACTTCTAATGCAAGGGGTATGGGAGCTAAAAAGAGGTAAAAAAAACTTCTAATGAAAGGGGTCGGGAAGCTAAATAGAGGTCAAAGAACTTCTAATGCAAGGGGTGTGGGAGCTAAAAAGACGTCAAAGAACTTCTACTGCAAGGGGTGTGGGAGCTAAAAAGAGGTCAAAGAACTTCAAATGCAAGCGGTGGGGGAGCTAAAAAGAGGTCAAAGAACGTCTATTGCAAGGGGTAGGGAAGCTAAAAAGAGGTTAAAGAACTTCTAATGCAAGGGGTGTGGGAGCTAAAAAGAGGTCAAAGAACTTCTAATGCAAGGGGTAGGGAAGCTAAAAAGAGGTCAAAGCACTTCTAATGCAAGGGGTGGGGGAGCTGAAAAGAAGTCAAAGAACTTCTAATGCAAGGGGTGTGGGAGCTATAAAGCGGTCAAAGAACTTCTAATGCAAGGGGTAGGGAAGCTAAAAAGAGGTCAAAGAACTTCTAATGCAAGGGGTGGGGAGGCTAAAAAGAGGTCAAAGAACTTCTAATGGAAGGGGTCGGGAAGCTAAAAAGAGGTCAAAGAACTTCTAATGCAAGGGGTGTGGGAGCTAAAAAGAGGTCAAAAAACTTCTAATGCAAGGGCTGTGGGAGTTAAAAAGAGGTCAAAGAACTTCTAATGCAAGGGGTGGGGAAGCTAAAAAGAGGTCAAAGAACTTCTAATGCAAGGGGTGTGGGAGCTAAAAAGAGGTCAAAGAACTTCTAACGCAAGAGGTGGGGGAGCTAAAAAGAGGTCAAAGAACGTCTATTGCAAGGGGTGGGGGAGCTAAAAAGAGGTCAAAGAACGTCTATTGCAAGGGGTGGGGGAGCTAAAAAGAGGTCAAAGAACTTCTAATGCAAGGGGTGGGGAAGCTAAAAAGAGGTCAAAGAACTTCTAATGCAAGGGGTAGGGAAGCTAAAAAGAGGTCAAAGAACTTCTAATGCAAGGGGTAGGGAAGCTAAAAAGAGGTCAAAGAACTTCTAATGCAAGGGGTGTGGGAGCTAAAAAGAGGCCAAAGAACTTCTAATGCAAGGGGTGTGGGAGCTAAAAAGAGGTCAAAGAACTTCTAATGCAAGGGGTAGGGAAGCTAAAAAGAGGTCAAAGAACTTCTAATGCAATGGGTGTGGGACCTAAAAAGAGGTCAAAAAACTTCTAATGCAAGGGGTAGGGAAGCTAAAAAGAGGTCAAAGAACTTCTAATGCAAGGGGTGTGGGAGCTAAAAGGAGGTCAAAGAACTTCTAATGCAAGGGGTGTGGGAGCTAAAAAGAGGTCAAAGAACTTCTAATGCAAGGGGTGGGGGAGCTAAAAAGAGGTCAAAGAACTTCTAATGCAAGGGCTGTGGGAGTTAAAAAGAGGTCAAAGAACTTCTAATGCAAGGGGTGTGGGAGCTAAAACGAGGTCAAAGAACTTCTAACGCAAGGGGTGGGGGAGCTAAAAAGAGGTCAAAGAATGTCTATTGCAAGGGGTGGGGGAGCAAAAAAGAGGTCAAAGAACGTCTATGGCAGGGGGTGCGGGAGCTAAAAAGAGGTCAAAGAACTTCTAATGCAAGGGATAGGGGAGCTAAAAAGAGGTCAAAGAACTTCTAATGCAAGGGGTGGGGAAGCTAAAAAGAGGTCAAGAACTTCTAATGCAAGGGGTAGGGAAGCTAAAAAGAGGTCAAAGAACTTCTAATGCAAGGGGTGTGGGAGCTAAAAAGAGGTCAAAGAACTTCTAATGCAAGGGGTGTGGGAGCTAAAAAGAGGTCAAAGAACTTCTAATGCAAGGGGTGTGGGAGCTAAAAAGAGGTCAAAGAACTTCTAATGCAAGGGGTAGGGAAGCTAAAAAGAGGTCAAAGAACTTCTAATGCAAGGGGTGTGGGAGCTAAAAAGAGGTAAAAAAAACTTCTAATGCAAGGGGTAGGGAAGCTAAAAAGAGGTCAAAGAACTTCTAATGCAAGGGGTGTGGGAGCTAAAAGGAGGTCAAAGAACTTCTAATGCAAGGGGTGGGGAAGCTAAAAAAAGAGGTCAAAGAACTTCTAATGCAAGGGGTGTGGGAGCTAAAAAGAGGTTAAAGAACTCCTAATGCAAGGGGTGGGGGAGCTAAAAAGAGGTAAAAAAACTTCTAATGCAAGGGGTGGGGGAGCTAAAAAGAGGTCAAAGAACTTCTAATGCAAGGGGTGGGGGAGCTAAAAAGAGGTCAAAGAATGTCTATTGCAAGGGGTGGGGGAGCTAAAAAGAGGTCAAAGAACTTCTAATGCATGGGGTGTGGGAGCTAAAAACAGGTCAAAGAACTTCTAATGCAAGGGGTAGGGAAGCTAAAACGAGGTCAAAGAACTTCTGATGCAAGGGTTAGGGAAGCTAAAAAGAGGTCAAAGAACTTCTAATGCAAGGGGTGTGGGAGCTAAAAAGAGGTCAAAGAACTTCTAATGCAAGGGGTGTGGGAGCTCAAAAGAAATCAAAGAACTTCTAATGCAAGGGGTGGTGGAGCTAAAAAGAGGTCAAAGAACTTCTAATGCAAGGGGTGGGGGAGCTAAAAAGAGGTCAAAGAACTTCTAATTCAAGGGGTGTGGGAGCTAAAAAAGAGGTCAAAAAACTTCCAATGCAAGGGGTAGGGAAGCTAAAAAGAGGTCAAAGAACTTCTAATGCAAGTGGTGGGGGAGGTAAAAGAACTTCTAATGCAAGGGGTGGGGGAGCTAAAAATAGGTCAAAGAACTTCTAATGCAAGGGGTGGGGGAGCTAAAAAGAGGTAAAAGAACTTCTAATGCAAGGGGTGGGGGAGCTAAAAAGAGGTCAAAGAACTTCTAATGCAAGGGGTGGGGAAGCTAAAAAGAGGTCAAAGAACCTCCAATGCAAGAGGTGGGGGATAGATGTTGCCAGCAAGGCTTTGGGGAAGGCGCAGCGGCGTTTGTGTTCTTTCTGACGCGTAAACTTAATTAAATACAAGTAAAAACAGGCCATTAAATACGTATTATAAATACTAAACTCTTTCTTCTCTTGACAGCACAAATGAAATCTTACAAGTTCCAACATGTAACTAAGTGCTCCCGAAAAACGAGTCAACGTTTTACTTATGCTTGTAGGATATCCTCGCAAGTATAAGGTAGAAGTACAAGGTAATTCTTTGAAGCAAAAGGTAGAAGTATAAGCAAATCTTTCTTTCCATATTCATAATGATTACCTTATGCTTACAAGGATATCCTTCAGTTTTATGAATACCTCCCAATATCCGTCAACATAACGATATCCTTAATGTGTTAGTCTGAAGGCTCACTAGGATTAATTATAATTTTTTTCTTCATCTTACATGCTGTAAAAGTATTAATCAAGAGCCTAAACGGGTCCCGAATAGAAGTTTTTTTAACTTTCTCAACAAAACTGTATGTACCAGGACCATTTTCGATAATTTCTATGATTCCACCCGGTGCTTCAAAACTAATCTCATGTGACGCCATGTTCGGTTTTGCGTCAAAAACCGATGATTTCAAGCCACTTGGATGCATACAACTAAATGATGTACAATACACTGTTAAAAATAAGCCGTAAAAGAAACGGTAAAAGTCCTACAATAAAATGGTTTCAGGCATTTGCCGTTTTAAAAACGGATATATTGACGTAAACGATTGGTATTGCTGTCACCAATCCGTAAACGACAATAACAAAGTAGGGTAAAATTACGATCGCCTGTATTTCACTGAAATACGACTGAGAACAGTATATTTTTACAGAGAATTTCCGATTAAAATTATGGTATTTTTAAAGTGTATAATAATAATAATAATAATAATAATAATAATAATAATAATAAAAATAATAATAATCGTTTATATAGACATAATAATGATGGAAAGAATATAGACTTAAAAACCGAAATTTTTTGTTTAAATTTTGACCAAAAAAAAAAACGTAAATCTTTTAACTTTTGACATTCTCCTTTTCACGTGAATTACAGAAACTCAGTTTCCAATGAGGGAATTAATGAATAAAATCAAAGTTTAAATGCGCAGTTTCAACATACGTATACAAAATGAACTTACGCATAAACGAACACATTTAGGTCTTTAATGAGAATGGAATGGGTAAAATAGAAAGCAGAATAGAGGGAATGAATAATTCAAATGTCTCTTGAGGAGAAAACCTTACCTTAACTTCAGCGACGCTCTTATCAGATCTGCGAATCTTCATTTCCCAATGCAGGAAGAATTGTCCCTGGTAAAGAGTTCAAATGAGCCACTGCAGTATGTTTTTGACGTTGCCCACAGTTCTGTGAAAGAGAAAGAACAGATAGATCAGATATGAATCAACCATGATTTTACATTATTCATTATCAATATTTACAGTTTTATAGCTGTCAGGCAATCAACTACATCTATCTCACAGTACAAAAAAAAAGTTATCTATGTAATAAATTTATTCATTTATATTTTTTTCTATTCCACAACAACAATAAATGTAACCGTTTCTATGATTATGATTATTATTATTATTATTATTATTACTTTCTAAGCTACAACCCTAGTTGGAAAAGCAGAAGTCTTTTTATAAGCCCAGGGGCTCCAGCAAGAAAAATAGCCCAGTGAGGAAAGGTAAAAAGGAAAAATAAAATATCTTAGGAACAGCAACACTAAAATAAATATTTCACATATAAACTATAAAAACTTTTAATAAAACAAGAAGAAGAGAGATTATATATAATAAGTGTTCCCGAGCGTACCCTCAAGCAAGAGAACTCTAACCCACGAAAGTGGAAGACCATGGTACAGAGGGTATGGTACTACCCAAGAATAGAGATAAATTGTTTGATTTTGGAGTGTCCTTCTCCTAGAAGAGCTCCTTACCACGGCTAAAGAGTCCCTTCTATCATTACCAAGAGGAAAGTAGCTACTGAACAATTACAGTGCAGTAATTAACCTTTTGGGTGAAGAATTGTTTGTTAATCTCAGCGTTGTCAGGTGTATGAGGACAGAGTATAATCTGTAAAGAATAGGTACAATAAAGGTCTCAGACATGTCTCACACGCTGGCCACTGCGGATTGGTGGCGGTGGTAGACTTTTGATTTGATCGTTCGCAGGAAACCAACCTAGTATGGGCGGCCCTCACTAGTACACCTTTGCTCATCATGGCGGTACACAAACTTTTCCACCACGTTGAGGTATCCCCACTCATGTTAATCTAAATATATTTATATTTGAAGCTCCACTGCATAATCAATACTTTAAAAATACCTTGAATGTAAAAACACAAATATTCTAACAGAGAATATAGCCTTAAATACTATCATACAAATATCTTTAAAGAGATGGGTTCCGGTAGGCACAGTACTTAACCAATAAACACTAAATACTAATTACCTTTCAATGAGGAAATTTACCGTTTCAGTAAATTTACGAGGTTCAGGTCAGCATTAAATGGAAATCATTCAATTTTTACAAATAAAATGTAAATATAATTTTTTCCCTTTTCCTCTTTTGAGGATTTTTCATTTTTATTTACAACGTTTTGATCTGTAAGCTAAAATAATCCGAAGTATCTAATAATTTTAAGTCATCAAAACTTCGTGTATATGAAGACAAAGTTAAAAAAAAAAATTCCTAAAAATAACGAAATAAAACTCGCCTCACATACGCTTGGATACCTGTAAAACACATTGTCTTTTATAAAATAGGAATTATGGATCGCTTATATAATATTAATTCTTGGATTGTATATCCTTTTATATAATAGGATTTCTGGGATTATCGGTCTTTCATATAATAGGAATTATGGATTTTTATATAATAGGAAATCTCGGATTATCGATCTTTTATATAAGGAATTTTGGGATTATGGATCTTATGTAAAATTGGAATTATGGATCTTTTATATAATAGGAATTCCGGGATTGTGGATCTTTTATTTAAAAGGAATTATGAGATTATCGATCTTTCGTATAATATGAATAATGGATCTGTTATATAATAGGAATTCTAGGATTAAGGATCTTTTATGTAATAGGAATTCTGGGATTGTGGATCTTTTATTTAATAGGAATTATGAGATTATCGATCTTTCGTATAATATGAATAATGGATCTGTTATATAATAGGAATTCTAGGATTATGGATCTTTTATATAATAGGAATTCTGGGATTATGGATCTTTTATATAATAGGAATTCTGGGATTATGGATCTTTTATATAATAGGAATTCTGGGATTATGGATCTTTTATATAATAGGAATTCTGGGATTATGGATCTTTTATATAATAGGAATTCTGGGATTATGGATCTTTTATATAATGGGAATTTTGGGATTATCGATCTTTTGTATAATAGGAATAATGGATCTGTTATATAATACGAATTCTGGGATTACGGATCTTTTATATAAGGAATTTTGGGATTATGGATCTTATGTAATACTGGAATCATGGATCTTTTATGTAATAGGAATTCTGGGATTGTGGATCTTTTATATAATAGGAATTATGGGATTATCGATCTTTTGTATAATAGAAATAATGGATCTGTTATATAATAGGAATTCTGGGATTGTGGATCTTTTATATAATTGGAATGATGGGTTTATCGACCTTTTAAATAAGGAATTCTGGGATTATGGATCTTATGTATAATAGGACTTATGGATCTTTTAAATAATAGGAATTCTGGTATTGTACATCTTTTATATAATAGGAATTCTGGTATTGTACATCTTTTATATAATAGGAATTATGGATCTTTTCTATAATTGGAATTATGACTATAGATTCCAAAACAATCACATGGTAGAGACACCAATTAAGTATGACTCATTAGATAAATGATCATTACCATAAACTTGGAAGTAAAGTGCACTGTGATATTCAAAGTTTACAGAGAACTGATATATCTTACACTTGAGAATTAAGAATCATTGGTCTGGGAACACGGAACAAAGTGGACCTTCTAAATCTGTGTTGTCAAGTCTGAGATACGTCTATATTATCTCTAGGCCTCTTGGTATTTACTTATATTTCCTTCTTCTCGTATAACTTATGATAGATGCATGTGGGCCAGGGCTGGGGCCAGGGTGGTCATTCACACGAGAGGTAGAGTCGGAGGCTATTAGCTGCACTGACGGCAGTCTTAAATTTGAATCTTTTATATATACAGTATATATATATATATATATATATATATATATATATATATATATATATATATATATACATATACATATATAGATACAGAGAGTTCTGCGTTATTATGGAGTTCTTCTTAAATATTTAAATTTGATTAAGTTTGTTCATGATCAAAGCAACTACAATGTTGTTGTTAGTAGAGTCCTATTAAACGAATTTCCAGTGAACAGTAGTACTCGAAGGGAAAGCGTTGTCACCTATGTTGTTTATCCTCCTAACGGATTTTGTAATATATATATATATATATATATATATATATATATATATATATATATATATATATATATATATACTGTATATATACATATACATATATTTACATACACATAGGAAGTAGGTTGGCCAGGGCACCAGCCACCCGTTGAGATACTACCACTAGAGAGTTATAGCATGTTTTGACTGGCCAGACTGTACTATATTGGAACCTTCACTCTGGTCACGGTTCACTTTCCCTTTGCTTACACATACACAGAATAGTCTGGCCTATTCTTTACATATTCTCCTCTGTCCTCATACACCTGACAACACTGAGATTAAATGACAATTCTTCTTCACCCAAGGGGTTACTGCACTGTATTTGTTCTGTGGCCACCTTCCTCTTGCTAAGGGTAGAAGAGACTCTTTAGCTGTGGTAAGCAGCTCTTCTAGGAGAAGGATGCTCCAAAATCAAACCACTGTTCTCTAGTCTTGGGTAGCGCCATAGTCTCTGTACCATGGTCTTCCACTGTCTTGGGTTAGAGTTCTCTTGCTTAAGGGTACACTCAGGCACACTATTCTATCTTATTTCTCTTCCTCTTATCTTGTTAAAGTTTACATAGGAGATATTTATATAGGAGATATTTATTTTGATATTACTCTTTTTAAAATATTTTATTTTTCCTTTTCCCTTTCCTGACTGGGCTATTCTCGCAGCTGGAGCCCCTGGGCTTATAGCATCCTGCTGTCCAAACTAGGGTTGTAGCTTAGCAAGTAATAATAATAATAATAATAATAATAATATACATATATATACATATATATATATATATATATATATATATATATATATATATATATATATATCCTAAATATATCCTAAATATTGGTCTTTTAAGTCTTTTCCTCACTGAAAATATCGTTAGACCTAAATCTATTCTTAGGCTTCTGCTCCAATTCCTCCCACACTGGCAGTCGGGGTCTCTCTCTTTCTCTTCAAATTCTGGAGAAATATTTTATGAATATAATGATCTGAATCAAAAGAATGCATGCGAATTAATGACGCAAAAAATAAGATTTTTATTTTACAAAATAAAAAGGTTCATGGTTCATCGATATTTCCTCATTATCTCTGTATTTTTCATTATTTTATCCTTTTTTTATATAAAAGATCTCATTAGGGAGTACGGATGGCAGTAAAAGTCCTAATATTTTCTCCCATTTGGGTCCATGATGGTTATTTCTGTTAAAAGTTATTTATCGCCATATTAAAAAGGTACTATGGAAATGAAGAGTTGATTAGTTGATAAAAATAACCTTCTCCCTGGATATTTACAATACCCGTATTCTACGAAGATTTAACTATCGTTCTATTAAAATCAAGAACTATTAGTTTAATATAATTTATAAAAAAACAAGATTCTAAATTAAACAGCACTTTCCTAAAAATGAACAATTTACAAGTTTCTAAATTTCGCATAAAATAATCAAAGAAAAAATATTACCTTATTACCTATAAGGGATATATTAGATTTCAAAAACATCCATTATTAAATTGATGCCTCTATAATATGTTCTAATTGCTTGACTCTGAAATTAATTACGCAGTACAATTACAATGATGAGGTGATGATCGAGTGTAATACACTAGAAATTCTTAAGGAATAAAATATAGCATGGCATACAGTATATATATATATATATATATATATATATATATATATATATATATATATATATATGTACATATATATATATATATATATATATGTACATATATATATATATATATATATATATATATATACACACATAGATGGAGATGGTTTGGGCATGGTCTTCGCACTCCCCAAGAGAGATTAGTTCACTAAACGTTCATTTGGGCTCCACAAGGCACTAGACGAGTTGGAAGACCCAGGCTTACACGGCTGAGGACTACGAAGCGCGACGTAGGAGATGATGAATAGAGAAGTATTCAATCAAAAGCTCAAGATAGAGACGACTGGCGAAATCTAACCGAGGCCCTTTGCGTCAATAGACGTAGGACTAGATGATGATGATGATATTTATATATATATATATATATATATATATATATATATATATATATATATATATATATATATATATATATATATATATATATATATATATATATTATACAGAACACTCCCGCTATACATGAAAACCTGCTTACAAACCATTTGATAAATTTTCCAGTAACTAAAATCCAAAGTCGCATCTAAATATTTTGTTAAATACTTTCCTTCATGCAAGACATTCTCCTTATGCTCTGTCACTTAGGCCAGACCTTAAATATTTCTACCTTCAAATAAATACAATTACAACTAAATTCCACATAACGAATAAAATCAATCCAACAGGCTTAAAATGTTTTTACCTTCTGACACAGTTGTTAATATTATTATTATTATTATCATTATCATTATTATTATTATTATTATTATTATTATTATTATTATTATTATTATTATTATTATTAGTAGTAGTAGTAGTAGTAGTAGTAGTAGTAGTAGTAGTAGCAAAAGAAGGCGAATTACCAGACCAATGAGTCCCGCTCGACTCTAATCAATCCTTCAATCAGACATATATATTATATATATATATATATATATATATATATATATATATATATATATATATATATTTATCTATACCGTATAGGCACACTTGTTCTTTATTATATATATATATAAATATATATATATATATAAATATATATATATATATATATATATATATATATATATATATATATATATGTATAAAATAACCCTTCCTCACAGGTTCTGGGTAGAAGTAAAGTCAACTTTTGCATAATGATCCAGAAAATGTATATGTAAATGGAAGAGACCGAATAGCCAAACGTTTGGCAATGCCGTTCGGTGTGCCAGGAGGAAGATATATATATATATATTTATCTATACCGTATAGGCACACTTGTTCTTTATTATATATATATATATATATATATATATATATATATATATATATATATATACATACATATATATACATATATATATATATATATATATATATATATATATATATATATATATATATATATATACTGTATATCGGGATGATCCTACTGGAATTAGTATGGACCGGCAGAGGTCACCTGCCTTAGTTAGATAAACACTGGGCATCCCATGGAACTGGATCTCCGGTGATGAATCTAACCAATGAATCCTCGACTTAGAGGCCCTTAGAGTCAGTAGGAGTAAGAGGAGATAATGATGATGATGATGATATGTATATGTATAAGAAGAATAATTATAATAAATTTAAGGAATTTATGTGGCTGTCTTTAATCCAGTTAGAAGGCACAGTTTATGAAAACTATAACTCGATAAAGATATCATGCCATTGAAAACGCTTTACCAATCGTAATTGCTTAAATACATTTAAACAAACCTTCCATAATTTGTATGATACAATTATAAATAAAAAACGATGTTATTAAGTTCTAGTATTCAAAAAACATTTTTAAAACTACCCTTTTTTCCTTTCTTTGGTATTTACCATTTCAACTGCCAAATCGTGGATGAACCAACTATGCAGAAAACTTTCTCAATATTATCCACTTCATACCTATGTATTTCTTTCATTTTAAATTATAGCAAAGTTTACTTTATAAAGAGGAACGTACGAAGGAATTTTATAGTTAATATTTCGTCAAAGCTCAGGCCGGATAAAAGAGGTAGGATTTAACCAGGCTTAATTAACTTATTTTACAAATAAAAACATAATTATCTATACAGTAATATTTATTTATATGGTGACAGCAGCAGCAAGTCGTAATGCTACTAAACTCTTAAATATAATAGTAGTTACAATTTGCAATAACAAAAGAATCCGAGCGATTTGAGAGAGAGAGAGAGAGAGAGAGAGAGAGAGAGAGAGAGAGAGAGAGAGAGAGAGAGAGAAGAGTCTGATGCTCATTTTTTCTCTTTTGGCATTACAGTCATGCTTTTCATCATACTAAAGTCACCAGCACACCTCGCTGAGCACATACTCATCAAAGTGAATTATGTTGGCCAGCAGCAATAAAAACTATTATTTTTCCCCAAAAACATTGCCATATGTAGATAAGCTGTTATCAGAATCTCAAGACAACAGAGGGAAGGAATAAAAAGTTTGGAAGAGGTAAATGAA
This sequence comes from Palaemon carinicauda, assembly GCF_036898095.1. Lineage (NCBI taxonomy): Eukaryota > Metazoa > Arthropoda > Malacostraca > Decapoda > Palaemonidae > Palaemon > Palaemon carinicauda. The sequence continues at coordinate 91,243,320 of NC_090752.1, read as the reverse complement.
GAAGTTAAAATTAAACATAGTAAAATATCAGAATGCCAAATGAGTTATTGCAACAGAAGTTATGGTTGTTGGTGATTGGCGTGGTTATTATACTAATATGTTTAAAAGTTTAATGACCGCTCATGAATGGCAGAGGCAAGGGACAGTGTCATTCCTTAGCTGGCAGGACAATGCCCTACAGACTAGCCATATACACACATGATCAGCGCTAGGACCAGGGAGGGCCAGACAATGGCTGGTGTTGACTCAGCAGACAGACCTATAGACTCCCCCAAACCTCCCATCGTTAGCTCACAAGGATGGTGAGGTTGACACACTACAAGAAAGAGTTTGGGCGGGACTCGATCTCCCGTCCAACAGAATGCCAGGCAGGGACGTTTCCAGTAGGCCACCACAACCCAGAACAAGTGGTTCACGTAACATGCCTTGCGTATAAAATTCATTACCTTTAGGACAATAATTTCTTCTTTTTCTATTACTATCTCGGCTTAGAGGAAATGACTGCACGTTTCATGTCAAATTTGCTTCATGCTTTTATCATGTCAATTAAATTTTATTGCCAAATATATAAAGTTAACCTTTCATTACACGCTATCGGAGAGCGGTTGAAGGTTTCATTTAATATTTAGTCAGCCCTTCTATTATCACAATTAAACTTCTTGTGAGTTTGTCTTTTTTTTTCCATATTCATGCAGAACAACCTTCCATGCGGGGAGCTAAGCCGTCTTTACTGCCTACAATATTACCTTCAGTAACCTTGCGGAATCTTATTCAATAGGATTGCATTTATGAAAATGGGATTTATTACAGGCGTTGGGGCCTGTGAGGCAATTCAACAACCGAGTGAAACTGAAGGAAAAGTTAGAATAAATGGGACAGCAAGAAGAAAGAAAGTTAGCAGGGACGAGGTAAAGTACAAGGACGAAGCCACGCTACAAGAATAAAAATTTAAGATAGACTTATTGTTACCGGTGAGAACACTCAGCGACGATGTGAGACTAGGGCGAAGAACAAGTTAAGATGCCGGAAAGGTAGAGGGAACAAAGGGAAAGTAGAAGGCTAAAAAGTAGATGCAGCTAAGGCTTCGTCCACACGGACGACCTTTGCTCGACGAACTTTCTTTCAAGTGACGTCAGAAGCGTAGAAGCAGCGAGCAAAGTTCGGTATAGGTTTTTTCGTAAGACTATTATTATTATTATTATTATTATTATTATTATTATTATTATTACTTGCAAAGCTACAACCCAATAGAAAAAATACCTCAGTGAGAACAGGAAACAAGAAAAAATGTAACATTTTAAGAGCAGTAACAACATTAAAATAAATATTTCCTACTGAAGTAACGAGAGTTGTGCTCGTTGGTGGTTAAAGACTTGGGAGATGTCATTGCCTGACGTACGAAGTTATGTTTCTCACCAATGCCAAAGATATACAATTTTTTTCTAATACTCCACTTCAAATTTAAAACACGTCAGAGTTTTATTGGTCACGTAAGGCAACTTTAAACTTTACAGTTGTATAAACAGAAACCTTTCAGCCTTTGGGATGTGAGGACTGATGCTTATCGAGATGGTGATGTAATTTTCTTTACGGTCTGCCAATGCAACAGTCCGTGTCCCAACATTATATTGGCGCAATCTACAATGAATGAAGAGTTGCAACAATTTCTAAAATAACTCGGGCCACTAATCTTAATAATGTTACTGAAGATGAGGTGAAGTGAAAACTAGCTCTTTCCCGCAGATAACATAAACGTTACAGGCGAGAAATGCAGCAAATTTGCAAGTCAAAGAGATCTCTTTACTTAAGCAATCATAAATGTGTGTGCAAGTTTCGAATATAATCTTACACAAACTGCTCGGAAATCCTTGTTGTAATGAGTATTGAAGTTCTGTATAATTATATCCTGCTTGGTGATTGTAGGTTCCAGTTTCAAGACAACATTGTAAAAGATATTTGGATACATTCTCCAGTAATTTATGAAATCTAGTTCCAAGTCACTTTATAACTCCTGTAGTATTATAAAATTCACAACTTTCCAAATTACGTCTCCCTTGCAAACACTTTACTTTACTTTGACGGGTTCTTTTCCGGTCCCATACAGCAGGGGAACTCCACTCTCTACATGACATCCACTGTCCTTGTTCTTTCAGAGTATTTTATGTTTCATATCACGTATTGTTCATTTACTGTTAAATCGTCACTGTTATACGACTCATGATATAAGAGAGTCTTCTTTTTTTCTTCTAGCGCACAGAGCAATAACAATACACAAGAGAATTCTCGGTTTTTGTGTACGAATGTTCATTTTTTTGTTACCCCTACAACAATCACTCTTGCTGCCGTCACCAGCCTCTCGCTGCTCACGTGTCATCGTTTGGACGCCACCAAGAAGACCTTTACCGAACTTTGTTCGCTAAAAAACAAAGTTCGCCGAACGATGTTCAGTCGTGTGGACGGAGCCCGAGAGAGAGAGAGAGAGAGAGAGAGAGAGAGAGAGAGAGAGAGAGAGAGAGAGAGAGTGAGTTGTCACGGTAATGGATCACAGTATCAGTGGCAATGAATATTTGCGCCAATTTTGATAGGAATTGCACAACAAAATATTAACTAGTGTACGCGACCCATCAAAAATTATTTGCTAAATATTTACATAGATTTGTACACACACACACACCCTCTCACCAGGGTATGACAACTCTCTCTCCCTCCTCCCCGTGGGACGGGGAGAGCTCACCGTGATCGTGTGTGTGTGTGTGTGTGTGTGTGTGTGTGCATATATATATATATATATATATATATATATATATATATATATATATATATATATATATATATATATATATATAGTGAGACACTTGCTCAATATCATATAAGGGAGATGACTCGGTTTTGCACGATAGTTCATTTTCACAGACATGTTACTTAGTGAATCATATTTCACAATAAATAATCTTTGGTGCAGTGTAATCAAGGTAAGTCTTTGGCTTCACTTCATTTAATTTCGATATCAACTTCAATCAGGAAATTTCCTTAGCAAACTAAATGTAAAGTCAACAAAGCTTCGGACCCCTTGAAGATATTCTAATGTTATTGACAGTACAAACAAAATCTGCTCAATTATCGTTGACAGCAAAGGAAAAATATAGGCTTTTATACTAAAGTACACACTTTTGAGTTTTCTCTCAATAAGTAGGTTGTAGGAAGTTCCTACTTCTGTTTAAGTAGATTTTTTTCTGTTCCTTGTTCAGTTTCACCCTTTCCTTGATGCAACATCGTCTCACATCAAAGAGTTTTGCCCTTGACTTTGTTCATTTCCCCACACTGTGTTTGGCCATAGGTTTTGTTCTCATTTCTCATGAATTATAATCCGTACCTTTGTTCTTGTTCCGCATTCAGTCTCACACTGGAATTTATTCTAGTTCTTCATGGGATTTTTCCAAGCCTTTTTTTTGTTACTGAAATACTTTGACACAGTCCTTACGTCCAAGGCTTTTTCCTACTGTATTTAAGTCTT
>NC_090752.1:91232306-91234806 GCF_036898095.1 Palaemon carinicauda | reverse complement strand
AAGGAATATTTTACTAAGAAAAGGGATAAATGTTTTTAAAACTAAGAAAATATCCCCTTGATACAGGGGTATTTTAAATCTTAATGGGACAATATATCTGATGAAAATTATAATTTTAACATGAGGGAAAAAATACATTTCAGCATAAAAATAATGTTTCTGAAAAATCGTTTCTTTGGTGGCAAAACATCTTTTACCGCAAATAGATACATTACTATTATCCCCGTTTACACCAGCCCCTTTCTCTGAGCTTGTACAGTTAGCTTCATTAATTCCGGTAAACTTCAAGAGAATTTAGAGGCAGGTTTACATGGTCGAACGGTTTGTCGAACGCGGTTCGAGTGACAAGTGTTTGAAGTGATGTTCGAACGTGTTCACGGGAAAATGACAGGCGAGTGACGGACAGTAAGAAAACCAGGTTTGACTATCCACTGGATAGGAGAAGGCACGTGGATCGAGGACAGTTTAGGAAATGGAGAGGGGAGATAATGATGCGCACACACACACACACACACACATTTTGTAATAGGTGAAGCAGCTAGCGATCACAAGTCTAGCTCGTGCTGAAGACAGTGCAGACACCCTAGCAATAAGTGCCTGTCAAATAAAACATCAAGCAAACACTTTTGCTTGGATTTAAGATTGTTATTTTAATCAAATGAATAAAAAGTAAATGATTATGTTAGTAGCAAATGCTTAGAACAGGTAAGCCCAAGGAACTACTTAGAAATGACCAGTAATAGCTACGCTTTGCCTCTAAGAAATTGCTTTATAAATACCTTCACATTCACCATTCAACGTTAACATTCGGTTAAAAAAACTTGCATAGATAAATAAATCAATATTATCATACAGTGAAGATAATTTGAAATGGCTGGAAGAGTCATTTTAAGTAGATATAGTGTCAAATAAAAATTCTTGCGGAATGAATATGCCATAGTCATATGTTACCCACACAATAATAATGATAATAATAATAATAATAATAATAATAATAATAATAATAATTATTATTATTATTATTATAATACTCATTATTATTACTATTACTATTAATAATAATTGGCTTCGTCATCATAATGCTCATCACTACGCATTATTCTAGTAGTTTAATTCCAGCCGTGACAGATTGTGGAATGATCTTCACATTCTGATGGTTGATCGGTGGAAATTCAGTTCAGACCTGTTGCAAATTAATTTCTGTTGGAAGATTGTCATAAATATCGTTCCATATTAGATATGACTTATATATTTAACGTTGCTAATGATCTTGGTGCAGTTCGCACTCTTTATTATCCTTAAACATTTACAGGTCTGAGTTCCATTTCTATTTCCTTCCCGCCCTAGCATGCCTTTTTTTTTGGGGGGGGGGGGAGTTCTTGGGTTTCTAGAAATCCTTTCATCCCTTAAGGTTGTAGCTTAGCTAGTAATAATAATAATTGCAAAAATAATAATGTACAAATTTCCAGATACGATACAGTGGTCGATGGAGTAAATATGTGCATTGATCCATAATTGTTGTAATTACAATTATTGACGATGTACATTTATTTATATATATATATATATATATATATATATATATATATATATATATATATATATATATATATATATATATATACATTAAAAATTAGACATGAATTGACTTGGTCTACAAAAAAAAAAAAAAAAAAAAAAAATGAAAATTCAACATATATAATGAAAATTTTTAAAATTTATTCGTAATATTGACAATGATGATGCAACCTAATGTCCATTTCTAGCGCTGCCCGAAGAAATCAAGAAAATTTATAAGGAAGAAACATAGGTTTCTATAACTTAGATAATGATTGGACCTTCCATGATTTATAATGATGATTGGCTGTAATATTCACTTCTTTTGTAAACGTCTTTGAATAACTTTATTTACCAAAAAATATCATGGGTGCTTTCAATTAAATAGCATTTATATGGAAGTTATTTTGTGATGGCATTTGTGGAATTTGAAATAGCCTTTGATAGTGCGCACCGGCTAATTTTGTGGAGAGTCCTGGGTTATTATGGAATTACTCTTAAATATTTAAATTTCATTAAGTCTGTCATGAGCTTAGCATGTGCAAAATTAATGTCAGTGGAGTCCTATAGAAGGAATTTCCAGTGAACAGTGGAGTACTCCAAGTGAATGTGTTGTCACCTATGTTGTTTACCCTCCTCATGGATTTTGTAATGCACAGAACAGTTGGGAATGGTGGAGAAGGATTGGACTGGATTTGTAATAGGAAATTAGCTGACCTAGAGTATACTGATGATGCTGTCCTCATTAGCAGAACAACACAGCTTTTACAATGCTTACGTACCAAAATGCATGAAATATCACAGAATGTTAGTCTATACATAAACTGAGGAAAGACAGAGATGATAAGAACGGAAAGGATTGAAAAGGTAGAATCATTTAAATAACTAGGAATTAGGACCTCTAATACAGGGTCCTTAGAATTGGAGTTTAATGAAAGACTGA
>NC_090752.1:91219806-91227306 GCF_036898095.1 Palaemon carinicauda | reverse complement strand
AACATAAAATTTCATTCATTCGATTCTTTCTTATTATCGATGAAATGTATCAATTTACGAGACTTGTTTATCACATTTAGATCAAAACGAATCATATAAAAGTTAGGAGAGTTGAAATAAAAATAAATAAAAAGTTAAGCGGTGACTAAACAGTTTTACTAAATATTTTGGAATTGGATGTACGTAACTTTGTTTTTATTGAAACTATTATCATCAGCTTCATTTCCCTTGATATGGCGGTAACTTTTTAATATCAGTTACAAGATGAGTATATAATTATTTTACTAAATGTGAGGAGAAAATCGAGGGCAAGTGCTCTCTCTCTCTCTCTCTCTCTCTCTCTCTCTCTCTCTCTCTCTCTCTCTCTCTCTCTGATAAGATAAGATATTTCTTTGAAACAAATTAATATTTGTGGCTTGATTTATTTTCTTATTTGACTGTTTCTTCTTGAAATAAAGGAATAATATATAATAATAATAAATAACAAATAATAATAATAAATAAGTAATAATAAATAATAATAGATAATAAATAATAAATAATAAATAACAAATAATAAATAATAAATGAGTAATAAACAATAAATAATAATAATAAATGTATATTAAAAAATATATGAAAATAATAAAATAATAAAATAATAAAATAATAAGAATAAAATCATAATAGTAACAATAGAAATAATAATTTAAATAATAATAGTAATAAAAATAATAATATTAATATTAATAATAATAATGATAATAATAATAATAGTAGTAGTAGTAGTAGTAGTAGTAGTAGTAGTAGTAGTAGTAGTAATATTTATTATTATTATAGAATATTGCAGAAACGCCATTCTAAGTATAAGATATGATAGCCAACATCTTGTCAGTCATCAATTTATCTAGAAGTATTGACTAAGAAAAAAATATAATAAGTGTTGTACATTCATATTTGAAATGAAAAACCGCGTTATTCCTCAAATTCTAAACGTAGAAATATAAATGAGATCAAGGAACAATACGACTGACAACTCCAACAAATAGGTAGTGTCAAATTGAAAAGATCGCCGAGGAGATTCCAGATGTGGTAACGTCCCTGACTTGTGAACGCCGGACTAGGGTTCGAATCCCGCACAAACTCGTTAGTTTCTTTGTTCGCTGCAACCTCACCATCCTTGTGAGTTAATGATGGGGGGTTTGGGCGAGCCTATAGGTCTAGATGCTGAATCATCAGCAGCCATTGCCTGGCCCTCCTTGGTCCTAGCTTGGGTGGAGAGGGAGCTTGGGCGCAGATCATATGCATATATGGTCAGTCTCTAGGGCACTCCCCAGCTCTATAGGGTGATCCCACTGTCCCTTGCCTCTGCCATTCATAAGCGGCATCTAAACCTTTAAACCTTGAAGAGCGAGTGTCGGCGGAATATTGAAATACTGTGAATCTCTTTGGAAACCATCAATGTCTTTCCCACGTTGGCAGAACTGAATTCAGCAGAAAGGAGTCAGTGATGTAGAACAGCCTTACAACCGAACTCTACAATATCAGCAGAATAAATATGGTTTATTGTGTTTCAAAACGCCTAACATTTGACACTGGCAGAGTTTCAGAGATGTTACTGGATGTTTCAAAATTTGATCTCGGAATTATCACGGCATTGGCAACCTCACTTGTAAATAACTTTCAACAATTTTCCCGAAAATTATATCTCCTATTACGAACGCAAATTTATTTGGTATAAAAGAGAGATATTTTTCAGATGACACCGAGATCCTATTTTAAACAGACTTAATATAAATCAAATTCAACACTGAACCTCTGCTTTTTTATCCATTGATCTTTATTCTTCCCTCATTTTTCGGTACACCTTGTTAGGAAAAATCATGAATGACTTTTAAGCTTGATTCATGGGATGAAATACACAATCCGACTAAAAATATTGTATATGAACCTTGAAAACTTCTTTTCATTATTTCCATCATCAACAACAACAAATTCTGACTTTTCTAGTCCACTGCAGGACAAAGAAATCAGACATGTCCTTCTTCGTAACTGTGGTTTGGTCACTTTTCATCACCAAGCTGGGCACTGCGGATTGGTGATGGTGAGAACACTTTGGTCTGACCGCTCACAGCAAACCAACCTAGTATGGGTGGCCTTGAGTAGTACAGCTGCGCTGACCACGGCAGTACACACAAACACATTTCACCACGTTAAGATATCCTTATTATCATACCTACGCAAACATGTATGCCACCTTTCTTTGTGTTATTGTGATGCTTTTAATAGAAGTGAATGCTCTTGTTTAAGCTGGAAAAGAGTAAGAGCATCCTATGAGCTTCAACTGAATACAATCTCTTCTTAGATTTTCCTTGCAATGAGGACCTTTATAGTTCTCCAAGTGAATTAAAAATAGAGGAGTTGCCTACCACCATTAAAGTTATAATATAAAAAATAACCAGCAGATAAAATGAAAAAAATTTCCTGATTTCAAATGGAGATTTATAAAGAGCAAATTTATCTTTTAAAAAAAAAAAAAAAAAAAAAAAAAAAGGAAATTAGGTCAAATCAAAGCCATTAAGATTTCTGAAGCCAGTAACGCGCAATTTCCTCAACGATGCTTCGAAAAATGTCGAGAGGAAAAAAAACCTTCAACATTTTTGGTCATTTCCTGCGTCTTTGATCATCACAGATATATCCCACAAGTTTCCCAACCTATTTCCTCAGAGATCGCCTTTAATTAACGATATAATCAGATGTATAAAGAAATTGCCAACATGTCTCCAGAGAGAGAGAGAGAGAGAGAGAGAGAGAGAGAGAAATAAGACTTAAGTATAAGTATCTATCTATCTATCTATATATATATATATATATATATTATATGTATAATATATATATATATATATATATATATATATATATATATATATATATATATATATATATATATATATATAGTATAACTATATATGGCTAGATAAGTTTTCCATGAAGTAGTGGATGGCATGTTAAGGGCTATAAAAGTGCTGGTGTGAACCTCCAAACTCTTGGGATAGGAATGTGAAGATACACTTTATCATATTTAACTTTTGAGATTTTTTGTAATTGAAAGAATACATCTATTTTACTTCAACGTTATTTAACTGGTTCTCAAGAAGAGAGAGAGAGAGAGAGAGAGAGAGAGAGAGAGAGAGAGAGAGAGAGAGAGAGAGAGAGAGAGAGAGAGAGATTACATTTTCTCCAAATATTGCATTGCTTCGAACGTTATCTACCAAACAGAAGCCACTTTTATCATTCAAGAAACACAGATGCTCCAATCCTTTGTACCTCTTGATTTGCTATAGCCAGGACAGTTTGATAATCAGCTTAAACGTCACGATGTATCTTTTATAATTAGTTAATTAATTAATCCAATTTCAGATTAGAAATGATAGACTACAGAGAAGTTCTTTAATTAATCCATTTTCAGATTAAAAATGATAGACTACATAGAAGTTCTTTAATTAATCCAATTTCAAATTAGAAATGATAGACTATCAAGTTCTTTACGATAAAGCAGAATACTGCTGCTCCAAGAAACGAAGATGATGAAGATTTATTGTAGTACCCCTATCAATATTGCATTCATCTCTGTTGTAATGAAATGAAATCTTTCAAGTCCTCTAACCAAACTAAATCGATTGCAGGCACCATTAGAACGATACGAATGTACTACCTGATAAGGGTGGAGTTCAGAGCCCACTTCTTTTCATACTCTATGAACAAGATATGTGGTTTGGCATAGAAAACGAGGCTCATTGCATAGGTAGTAATGCTGCTCTCTTTGTATCAATTCCATCTCGCGAATATAAATCTAGCATTGCTGAATCCTTTGATAGACATACAGCTAAAATTAGGGCAAATTATGGGCATGGTGTTGAACTATAACAAAATTTAAAGTATTATTGTGAGTAGGTCCATAACATTGGGTCCTCAACAGGAAAGTCTTTGTAGTGACAATGTTATGATTCATCTGGGACCAGATTGTTGAAACTTCAGAGAATCAATTAAATAATAAACGCTTATCTGTTACACAGGGTGAAATAAGTCTTGTTCAATAGTTTATACTGTATATGATTGACCTAGCTAACATTGTTACTGATATCAACATATTAAAATTCTTTTCTATTATTTCTCATATATAGTTTATTTGCTTTGCATGTTAGAGCCTTTGTATTTGTAGTACCTTACTTTTCTAGCATAGATTGTAGCTTGGCTGAAAATAATAATAATAATAATAATAATAATAATAATAATAATAGAAACAATAAAAATAATAACAATAATAATAACAATAATAATACCAACAACAACTAATAATAATAATAATAATAATAATAACAATAATATCACTAATTGTAAAATTAATATCAACATCATAAATATTGATATCATAATTTTTAATATTATATAATCATTAATATTGTTACAATTCATATTTCTGGCCTGTCTCATGCCTCATTGGTAATGATGGGGATATATAGGCTTATTTTTTGATAAACGAATTACATATTTCATTATTTTTTCATTATTACCATTATCCTTATCAATATTATCCTTAATTTCGTAAAAGTGAGGCACTATCATAAAAATTCAATACGACCAAAAATTGAAAACCTATTGAAGTCATCGTTTACATTTTTTTAAATATACGTAGATGTATTCTTCTACTGAGAGAGAGAGAGAGAGAGAGAGAGAGAGAGAGAGAGAGAGAGAGAGAGAGAGAGTTATTTTCGGTTGGTTAGAAATCCTTTAAAATTACGCGTTATCAATGCTACTTACAGACGCCAATTTTAACGAGAAAATACTTTCCTTGACATCATCATTGAGCCATTATCAAAAATCTTGAACACTTACTGAACGTCAAGAAAGTCGAATCCAAGAACAATTAATTCAAAAAAATTAATTAAAATTAAATAATACCAATTTAGCCAATGTTTTTTTTCTTTTTAAATGTATTCGTTAACAATTTATGTCCTACAACTAATTCATTTGGGTAGAGTTCTCTTGCTTGAGGGTACACTCAAGCACACTATTCTTTCTCATTCATCTTCACTTTTTCTTTAAGTTTTTATAGTTCATATATGAAAGATTTATTCTAAGGTTATTACTGTTCTTAAAATATTCTATTCTATTTTTTCATTACTTCTCTCATAGTTTATTTTCTTGTTTCTTTTCCTCACTGGACTATTCTTTTCCCTTTTGGAACCCATAGGCTTTTAGCATCCTACTTTTTCAAATAGGGTTGTACCTTAGTAAGTAAGTAAGTAAGTAAGTAATAATAATAATAATAATAATAATAATAATAATAATAATAATAATAATATCTTAAGTTACTTAATAATAATTATATCAAGGTGAGCAAAACAAACGCTGTGCTACGTTAAACAATTTCAGGGTAAAAGGAACATCAAAAGGGAACCTGAGTCGGGGAGGTAATTCTGTTAAAGAAATAATGTTACAAGGGACCTGGCTAGTTGTCAATCATTTTGACGATACTTTGTTGGAACTATCCCAGGTAAAGAAACAATTTAAAATGCTATATAATTTGCCGACTAAGTTATATATATATATATATATATATATATATATATATATATATATATATATATATATGTACGTGTATGTATATAGATAGGTATGATACATACACAAATATATTATACTGTAGACATATATTTTATATTGTGTGTATATATATATATATATATATATATATATATATATATATATATATATATATATATATATATGTATATGTATATATATATATACAGAAACACACACATACATACATACATAGTGACTTGTGTATTAGTGTAATTATGCCAGTGAAGTTAAGTCCATTTGCCTTTCTACCCTGGATAGGTACGCTACTCTGACACCCCTTTAAGGGTATACTCGGTCGCGCGCGACCCCGACTCCAAAAAAAATTCAGGAAAAATTTAGTTACGCAACAATCTGTATTGTTTGACTTGCTAAAAATACTTCAAAGAATGCTAAAAACTACTGAAAATATAAATGATACCCATCTACAAAATAACTATTTATTGGAAATATATTAAAAATTTAAGTATACAAAAAAAAGACGACGTAAATATTCACAAAAAATAGAAATATACATATAAATATAAATCCCTTTAGGGACACCTTCTTAGATGGCAAATCAACAGCGTGTAATTGCTGGAAATGAGTTGGACCCATAGAAGTCAAGTTCTGAAATGAGAAAAAAAGGGTAACTTTTTTTGGCCAAAAAAATTTGTCCAAATTTCATGAATATTTGGGGTACCCAAATGAAATAGGAAGAGGCTAATTTTTTTATAGAATAAACTCATATTATCCTAGAACAGAAATACATAATAAAATGTGCACTAAGATGTAATTTACTGTTATATCAGGGGCGAAATCTAAAGGTCATTTTTTGACGGCCTAGTTTCACAATGTAAATTTCTTATGAAAATCATTGTATCTCCTATAAAATATGATATTTATGCATTAAAATATACCAAAATATCACGAATTCTATACAGAACAAGAATATATAGAGATGCCAACTTACCTTTCGGGTCTGTCAACAAAATGGCCGCAGACCGCAACAACTCTTACAGCCCAATCTACCACTTGAAATGAAGAATGGGTATGTAAATTTCAAGATGTTATTTATTTATCTAATTATTAGTGGATTGGAATAAAACTGTTATGATGGCTTTCTGGATGTTTGACAATTATTTTTATCATATAAAATTTAAATTTTTAAAAATAAATTTTAGATAAAAAATGGGTGATATCTATTTTGTAAAGATTAAAATTTCCGTATTTATACAAACAAGTAGTAAAAAAAGAAAGTTTCATGATTTAACCTAGCTATAACTATCAGGTACAGTTCAGATACAAGACAGTTTGAAGCTATAGACAAACAGGCTTCCTGCTCCTCAAACAAGTGGTGTTTGTCATGTGGTCAGTCTTAGGTGGGCAGCTATGACAGTGAGTCCTTTCAGGAAGCTTGATGTGACCAACACAAAATTGATACCATACTTACAGCAAGAGAAAACAGAAATAGTAACTAATAAAAGTAAAAGGATATCAAATAGCAAATCGGTAGCCAATCAAAGTAAAATGAAATCAAAATAAGAAACTGCTGACCAATAAAAAGTAAAATAATATCAAATTATTATATATACATAAACTATAATAATAATAATAATAATAATAATAATAATAATAATAATAATAAAACTATATAAATCAATTTCAAGTACCTAATACACATAAGAAAAATATTGACAAATACGAAGGAGAAATTATCAGAGAAATAAATATCAAACACATGAGGTTGCAAGCTCCATATTATCATCAACATCTCTTTTTAACTCCATTAGAAGTGTGTTAATGACATCCATGCCGAGGGAATACTACCTGCTGGCCATTATTGAAGATAAATTCAAAATAAACAGAAAAAAATCAGAAATTTGCAAAAAATAA
>NC_090752.1:91207306-91209806 GCF_036898095.1 Palaemon carinicauda | reverse complement strand
GGGACGGACTGGGAGACATTCAAAATCCAATCGGATGTTCCTTGTGGTACTTCAAAGCACGTTTTGGCAACGTGCCCGACTTATCTGCAAGATTGTGGAATGATCTTCCTGATGAGGCAGTTGCAAATTTTTTCATGTTGAACAGGCTGACACAAGTCTCTCTTCACAGATCCTATATGACAGACCTATTTCAACGTTATGACAGATTTTAAAATATTTTATATAAATTTTTCATCACTTCTCACGTAGTTTACTCATTTCCATATTTTCTTTCCTCACTGAATTATTTTTCCCCGTTGGACCCCTTGGGGTTACAGCATCATGCTTTTTTAACTACGGTTTCAGTTAATATAGTAATAGCAACAACAACAACAACAACAACAACATGGTTATCTAAGGTAAACTGTAATTTTATTAAGAAGGGCTTAAAATTCTTATTTTAGGTAAACTTTGAGAATTTTAATAAGCTCAGTGAAATAATTATCAACACCATTAACGTTAAAGCAAATTAATATACAAGTATAAACAGTTGCCATGCTCATTTTTTTTTCTTTTTAGTTTTATTCACAAGTTAGAAAAGAAAACGTCTTTCAGGAGTGCTAGTAAGAACAGAAGTGTGCGCAGTCAGATTATTTCATATTTTGCCGAAAATAGAGATTATTTCACATCTCACCTACAATTGATATTATCGACAATACTTGAAACACGACTATTGCTCGGTAAATAATATAACATTAATATACAAGGAAGGAAGAATGATAAAGAAATGCATACAAATGGCACCAAGATAATCCAGGAATGTCGAATCAACAACTTTAAGGAGAGAGCAAACATGAGAAAGGAGATGGAAATATTTGATATATGCTTTGGAAATATGATAGAGAGAACGCGGCGATAAGAGAGGGGGGAACAGAAAACAGAGGAAATGAGGGTAAGGGAGAAAGCAAACCGGAAGACAGGGGAATTGCCTTTGAAAAGGAGAAAAGAACATACGGAAAAAAACACAGGATATTCACTAAGATATTAAAAAGATAAAAGAGGATAAGGTGAGAAAGGAGGCATCTTTAGGAAGAAATAATAATAATAATAATAATAGTAATAAAAATAATAATAATAATAATAGTAATAAAAATAATAATAATAATAATAATAATAATAATAATAATAATAATAATAATAACAATGATAGTAATAATAATGATGATAATGATGATGAATTTATTAAAAAAAGTAAATCGATAAATAACAGACACTCTTGAGTGAAAAGGCGGAACTTTAGGGATACCAAAGCGAGAATAGACATTTCCTTGGGCTGTGGAAGGAGAGAAGAGGAACAAAATGGTAGGTGTAGGAAATAACATTCTGGATCCACGAATGTCACACATATAGAAAGCCAAATTGAATAGGACGTTGAGAGGAAATTATACATTTGTTGAAAATGCGTGTGTGTATGTATGTATGTATATGTATGTATGTATTTATGTATATATATATATATATATATATATATATATATATATATATATATATATATATATATATATATATATATATATATATATATATATATATATACACATACATACATATACCAAGGCACTTCCCCCAATTTTGGGGGGTAGCCGACATCAACAAATGAAACAAAAACAAAAAAGGGGACCTCTACTATCTACGTTCCTCCCAGCCTAACAAGGGACTCAACCGAGTTCAGCTGGTACTGCTAGGGTGCCACAGCCCACCCTCCCCCGTTATCCATCACAGATGAAGCTTCATAACGCTGAATCCCCTACTGCTGCTACCTCCGCAGTCATCCAAGGCATCGGAGGAAGCAGCAGGGCCAAAGGGAACTGTGTCACAATCGCTCGCCATTCATTCCTATTTCTAGCACGCTCTCTTGCCTCTCTCATATCTATCCTCCTATCACCCAGAGCTTCCTTCACTCCATCCATCCACCCAAACCTTGGCCTTCCTCTTGTGCTTCTCCCATCGACTCTTGCATTCATCACCTTCTTTAGCAGACAGTCATTTTCCATTCCCTCAACATGGCCAAACCACCTCAACACATTCATATCCACTCTAGCTGCTAACTTATTTCTTACACCCGTTCTCACTCTCACCACTTCGTTCCTAACCTTATCTACTCGAGATACACCAGCCATACTCCTTAGACACTTCATCTCAAACACATTCAATTTCTGTCTTTCCATCACTTTCATTCCCCACAACTCCGATCCATACATCACAGTTGGTACAATCACTTTCTCATATAGAACTCTTTACATTCATGCCCAACCCTCTATTTTTTACTACTCCCTTAACTGCCCCAACACTTTGTATCCTTCATTCTCTCTCTGATGTACATCTGCTTCCACTCCATCATTTGCTGCAACAACAGACCCCAAGTACTTAAACTGATCCACTTCCTCAAGTAACTCTCCATTCAACATGACATTTAGCCCCTTGAGCATAGCTACAGAAGCGACTGCTCAGCCCCGAGAGC
>NC_090752.1:91192306-91197306 GCF_036898095.1 Palaemon carinicauda | reverse complement strand
TCCTGAATATATCTACTTCCAGTAAAAATGTCTCATTAATGCATCGAGTAAAAACTTATACGTAATATGAGGCTTGTAATAGTCAATGCATCAGGCTTCAGAGCCCTATAAAACATAGAAAGGTTACACAACGCCTCCATTCATGCCAAGAGAAAGATGAAAATGAGAAAAATCCTGTCATTACGAAAGAGAAAAATCACTGAGTGATGGGATGTGCACTTCTCTCAAATCTCTTTGAAGTCGAGTTATCCGTTTGTTATCAATCGGGACGTAATGATTTGTTGCTAATTGGGAGGGGGGTTCAAAGGCTAAGGGATATAGTAAAATATAAAGCTATACATAGCTACATTCAACTATATATATATATATATATATATATATATATATATATATATATATATATATATATATTTCAGATAAGCCATATATTTTAATACCTTAATAACTGAATTCTCTCTTATACCACGGGATCAGAGACCCAAGGGAAACTACTCAAAGACAATAGCTTCTAGCCGGCCGGGGAATCGCACCTTGGTCCAGGAAGATGGTATGACAATGGCATACCACTTAGCTAAGTATTATGCCACCTATTTGTCGTTTCTGTTTTCCGGTTTTTTGTTTTTTTTTAAATGAAACATTTGTAACAAAATTAGAGGCTAATGAAAGAATATGATTGCCTAAGCGCTAGCGCCTACTTGAATAATACAAAACGTAAGAGTAAAAGAAAAAGCAGGAATCCTGATAAAAATAGGGAAGAGAAAAAGCAGTGGACAGTTTAAAACGTTATAGGATAAATGACACCAGGAGTTTTAGGAGGAAAAACCGAGGGAGATATTTGCCGACAATACTGCAACACTAATCCAATTCTTAGTTTTTATCAGTGATGTTTAGCTGTTGAATATAGAAAGAAAAATGGTAGGGGATGGCTGACATTAATTTGTTAATTCATTTTGTGCACAAGGGCATTAGAAGACAAGAGATAAAAATATACAAGCAATGATAAAAAGATAAGTCACACAAAAAACGTGGCAGATTATTTTGAATTTTTCTTCCAAGCGGTCAGTGATTCATAACTGCTGCAGTATTTTGCAATATATTTACACATGGATAACTTGAAGGGATAACAAATTACTTATTAAAATCAGGACAGAAACAAGATAGAAAACGAAATTGGGTAGAAGGAAGGGTCGTGGAGGCCTATTGGATAAGTCCCTGCCTCACGATCTGCCTGACTAGGAATCGAGTCCCGCTCAAGCTTGATAGTTTCTTGTAGTGTCTGCAACAACACCACCCTTGTGAGCTAAGGATGAGAAGTTTGGGGGAGCCTATAGATCTATCTAATGACATCAAGAGCCAACTGCCTGTCCCTCCCTGGTCCTAGCTTAGGTAAAGAGGGGGCGTGGGCACTGATCATAAGTATACTGTATATGGTCAGTATCTAAAGGATTGTAATGCCAGCTAGACAATTGTCACTGTCCCTTGTCTCTGCCATTCATGAGCAGTCCTTAAACCTATAAAACCAACGATGGAAGCACAACAATTATTCAGTCTGCTTTGGATGAACAGAGAACAGGAAACCATAAGAAAGGTATGAATTCCAAATTTTGGTTGTAGAGGGAAAGACACAGTCAATAAAACATACAGTTCGGAGAGTAAAAGTATGAAGGAACAGATGAGAATGTTGTTATGATGACTTTTCTCTTCTACAACAGATTGATTGAGTTTTCAGGCATCCTGACATCGAAAGTCAGTGACGCCGATATCGTTTGTTATAAATAAAGAATAAATTTAAATTCACTTTAAAGCCATAAAAGCGAAGATATCCTTGTGAAAGTTAAATAACTTTCTTAAGACTTGCTTCTTGAAATAAACCTATATATAGAGAAAAGGAAGGAATCACTGGCCAATAAAAGAATGGTTATGATTCAACCACCGCTATTTCATAAATAGCACAAAACTCATATTTTTTTCAATAGATTTAGTTGAATAATATACTATACTCGTGTACGCGACCCGTCAAAATGACTGTTAAATATTTAGATAGATCATAAGCACGCGGCCACACATTCAACCCTTCCCACTCCCTCCCACTATCCTAATTACAACACGGCAGTTGTGATTTCCAGGTGTACCTCTTGTGATAACCCCCTCTCAATACGGTAAGGCTACTTCCTCTCCCTACTACCAGAGGGACGGGGAGAGATCGAGTAGTTATAACTGGCAATGCTCTTCAGCGTGACCGGAAATATATACAGTTCGTGTGTGTGTATGTATATATATATATATATGTGTGTGTGTATATATATGTATATATATGTATATATATACATATATATGTATATATATATATATATATATATATATATATATATATATATATATATATATATATATATATATATATAGCCAAACACTTGCACTTTATTATATAAGGGAAATGTTTTTAGGTAATGACGACAAACGAGCATGTGTTCGTAATCTTTTATCTCTTTAAATCTAAACTTTAATCAAACTACTTTAGTTTTCTTAGACAGATACAAAATTAGTCAAGACGTTTTTTATCGCGATGGACACATATATAGCTTCAATTTCGTCACAATCGTTTGTGAACAACTTTACCCAAAAACTACTGTACCAATTTTAATCAAAATTGGTAGTCATGTTGGTAGAACTTAACGATGAATCCGAAACATCTTGGATAAAGTACATCAAAGTACAATTACGCAACAGTACTTAGAAAACAATCGCAATGTTCAGTAACCTAAAAGGTAAATATTTTGTTTATTTTTTGTTTGTGAACAACATTACGCAAAAACTAATGGACCAATTTCAACGAAACTCTGTGGGGATGTAGGATATGGCCCAAGGACAAATCCATTTAGTGTTGAAGGAAATTCAACTTAGTAAAAGTACGTAGCTGAATTGAGAGTAAAATAATACTACTTGGCGTGCCGAAGGCATGCTCTCTACTGAGTGCCACTCAAGATTGTTCTGTAGACGCATATACAGCCTAACTCTATATCATCTCAGTATGCACGAATTCCATTAAACTAAATTAAAATAATAAAATAATCTAAAAATACTTCCAGCTAGGCACAATGGACCATAAAATGTTTCAACAAATTCAACTTAGCGTGGGTAAAGGTAAAAGTCTACCGAACGAGGTAATGAAGACTAAGTTGGCGTGCGCCTTCGCTCATCAGCTATACCAATGACACTTCTGGGAAATCAAGTTTACTTACCCCCACCAGATGGCAGACACCGATGCTGGCTCTATTCTTGCTGCTGCTTCTGCTGCTATTAGCGTTGTTGCTATTACTTTTGCTGACATTACGTGCTGTTTCTGTTGTAATGAAAGAGAGAGGAAAAAATAATAATTCGGTACATAAATATATACTGTATCAGAAAGGATGGAGTCTTTCCGACTCGCTATTCAAATGTTTGCTATATTAACCAATTTCCTGATTGAATTATATTTGTTCATTCTCCTCCATTCAAACAAAAATTCCCTACAAAAGTTAAACTGTACCCATTATGTAATTGTTAATTCTAAAACCTATACAGTCTGTATGATATTTAAAGGACGATAAGGTATATAGAATATTTTTTTTAATTGCCTTTCAAAACTTTATTGACAGGATACCCTTCTGATTTTGCCTGATTTTAAGTTGAAGTTTAATTAAGGGAAATAAGTACCTCCTTCGTACCTACTAATGCACGCCTCATGACCACTTAAACCTTGTAATGAACTCTGTATTGAATTAACTAGCAAGTTGTTGTTGTCGGTGCATTAAAATAATTCACTTTACTTTTCAAATTTGTTTCCTATTTCCACAATTGGGCTTTCTCCTCTTTGAAAGATTGCTTTACATATCCCGTATTAATAATAATAATATTAATAACAACAACAACAACAACAATAATAATAATAATAATAATAATAATAATAATAGTAATGACTATAATAATAATGATAATAATAATAATGATAATAATAATAATAACAATACTACTAATAATAATACTAATAATAATAATAATAATAATAATAATAATAATAATAATAATAATAGCACCAAGCATAAATCAAGCATTATCAAAAAGATACTTCTGTCTTAACTGACAAAATCCACACACCAACCATTCTAATTATCACTTTAAGATTTTTTCAAAAACACAAGATGAAGAAAATGAAAAATACGGAACAAAAAGGCAGAATGAATTTCGAGATCCTTTGATTTCTCTTGGGTCACGTTACGAGGAAGCTGATATGCATCTCGAAACTCTTGGGTTCATTGGCAATGATCAAAAAGACTTTCTTATCAATGTTCCAGCTGTTCATATTCATATCTCTCTCTCTCTCTCTCTCTCTCTCTCTCTCTCTCTCTCTCTCTCTCTCTCTCTCTCTCTCAGTAACAATTTTCATAAAAGGAAACATTTTATGAACGACAGTTAATTCCCAAATCGCTTTATTAATAACAAATATAAATGTATGAATATACAAAACAACCGATGTGTGAAAACTTAAATGAAAAGAAAAAACTATGAGTGAATAGTAAGAATGACTGAATAAAATTGTAGACAACGTTACCAGAGTTAAAAAGCGCACAAGGATGACAAAGGTCAACAATTATCCCATTATTGTTTACAGACTTTTCCATTACGAGACGATCTTCATATTTAATTGAAAGTCTCACGTGGTGTTCTATTCAAGGCTCCTAATCTATATACAGATATCAAAAGATATTCCACCTAAAATTCATATAATATCGAAACTAAAAAGATGATTTTTCTTATCAAATAGGATTGTGATGATCATCAGCACTGGGTAGTCATCAAATCCATTTTGTCCTACAGTTTCTTACATTTTGGGAAACATTTTGATTTTTTATTACCATTTTTATTTATTTTTGCTGAGTAAGACTAATTACAGTATATTAACTTAAGATATTACCTAAAAACATAATTGAACTCGGACACAAAATAAACGAGCTCTCTCT
>NC_090752.1:91167306-91182306 GCF_036898095.1 Palaemon carinicauda | reverse complement strand
AAATTCATTTCTCTTACATTCATTTAATGCCTCTTTGAATATTTTGCGACTTCCCCTCATTTGATCGAACTCTGAGCCAGCATGTATTTTTCCTGACTGCAACCACTTTAAATATTCCATTCTGGCAGTTTTGTATTTACATTTTACATTACGATTCCATCCAGGTATCACTTTATATTTACATTTTCTCTTTATTGCCTTTGAGTAAAGAGAGCTTTCCTCTTTTACAGACATTGCAAGTGCAGAGTAAAAACAATCAATTTCCCTGAGATGTTTACAATCTATACAACTCAAAGAACAGCAGTCAAATGATGCATTACTTACAAAGCTACCCACTCTAGACATCACATTGGCTCCAATAAGACAAAGTTCATTTGTAGAAAGTTTATCCCAGTCAACATAGTACCTAATTTTTCAGTCTTCAGGACCTAAATATGATGGTGTACAAGGACTTCCAGCATCAACAACCACTTCAGCTTCTACTGGCAAATGGTCTGAACCAATTATATCATACAATACTCTGATATTCTTCACATACTGTAGGTATCTTTTTCCTTTCTCCCAACTATATGGTCTAACCATTTGGTATAGCTACCCCCAAAGGACAAAAATGTGAAAGTAGAGTCATCCAGAGCACACACATCAAAACATTCAAGTTGATTATCTTTCATAAAATCCATCAAGTGATTCCATGAGCGACCAGAAAAAGGGTTTGCATTAAAATCACCAATAAAAAATATAGAATCATATCTAATCTCATTTAAAATATATTCAAGATAACTAAGTGAAGCCAAATATTCATTCAGTCTCTATTCTACAAATATCGCTTCGGATATATACATTTACAAACACAAGTAATTTTTGGTTATAAAGAACGGACATTTTAATAAAATCCTTCTCTATAATAATCTTTTTGATATCAAGAGAAGAATTTTTTTTTCCATAGACAAGCTAACCCACCCCCACACCTACCGGAAAAAGACTCAATAGCTTTCTCAGAATAGACTGCCGGTGACCCTATTACTTCATAATGCTCATCAATAAACTGTAAATCACCAAGTCTGTTTTCTGTAACAAATGTTTCTTGTAAAAATATAAAGTCATACTGACTTACTGCAAGCTCTTTGACCAGATCAATATTTTTCGCCAGAGAGCAACAATTATATGTACAAAGTTTCAATACCATAATAAATAGAAAGCAAAGGTACAAATATCAATAAAGATATATAATAAACAAATGGTTACACTAATAATATCAAAAATTCGTCTTATTGTCTCTTTTTGTAATATTTATTTACTATGACCCCTTCAGGCCATGACTCCGAGTCAAATAAGCATTCCCTTTCGTCTAAATTCACTGTTAGTTTAAAAGCTTTGCTCTCTGAACTGAAGATTTCCAGTTCTTCTATCTTAATAACATTTATATCAAAGACTTCTTTAACAAAACTTTTAATATCATTTCAGTCAACCTCCGTATCCACTCTTCCAACAAAAACATCAACAGTTTTTTTCACTCCTTTGAACACCAGTCACTTTAAAAGTTCGTTGTCTACGATTCTCAACTGGACTGTTTCTCTGAGTTTTTGCTGTAAGTTTAGGTTTATTATTCTTTCCAACGACTGTCCAACCCTCTTCTTCACTTCTTCGACTATCTGCATCTTCTCTGTAGGCTGACAAAATCTCGTCCAGGTCTCGGCCCTGTCCAGCAATTCCTGAATCAGAAGATGAACCATTCTGTCCCTCAACAAGGTTGTTTTCATTAGAATTTGACGTCTTTTTCGTTGTTTACAGCTTTTCTTGAGTTGTTTTTGGATGGCCTAGATGCAACTGCTGAGTAAGATAACCGGGTATTATTATCTTTTTCCCCAATACAAACCCTCTCGGGGAGAGATCCCTCTCCACTGACCGACATCCTGAAAGATTCCACATCCTGCAATAGCTCCATCCCATCGGATAAATCATTTGCGGCTTCATTTATACCTTTGACGGCAAAGCTGAATTCATTTTCAAGGTCTTTGACATCTTTCCTCACTTGTCTCACAGAATCTGCAGTATTTATTACCTCAGATCTAATATCGACAAACTTTGGTAACACTTCATTTATTTTATTTACGTCTTCCAATAATCTTAATATCAGTGGGGCAATAAATTCCATACCAATGGCAGGTATTCCTCTATAGCTCTCACAAACAAATTTTATCCTCTTGCTTGAAGCAATTACCTCTTCACTGTATTCCAATACATCCTTTAAGTCTTTTTGTTTTTTCACTGGGTCCCTCCTCCAAACAAGGTCCTTATGAAGAATATTTGCAAGCTCGGATTTCGCAGTCTTGATAATTTCGTGGAAATAAAAACAATCAGCTACATCCAATAAAGTTTTTAGTAAAATCATTTTTTGCAGAAGTTTTAAAACAAAGGAGGTTGTTTATGATTACTTCGTTATCCATTACATTAAAACGTAACCTGCTCCAAACATAAACATACACCATTTGTTAGTAGTTCACCATTTACAAAGAGCTTAATGCGCATGCGCAAATCAGGAAAAATATTTTCATGGGTAGTTGCCCAAATCCACAATTCTTAAATGGAAATTTTTCACACCATCAGTCTCTACAAGATTATCACTATGCACTCATATTAATCACTACACATTTATATATATATATATATATATATATATATATATATATATATATATATATATATATATATATAAAATGGACTGACGAAATCTAACTGAGGCCTTTCGCGTCAATAGGCTTAGGGGGACATGATAATGATGATAATATATATGGATATATAATATACATACATACATCCAAATAAGTAGGTATGTATGTACATATATACGTGTGTTTACATACATACATACATACGGAAATAAATATATATATATATATATATATATATATATATATGTATATATATATATATATATAAATATACGCATATATATATGAATATATACAAGCATATACATACATGCATATTATATATATAAATATATATATATATACATATACATATATATGTGTTTGTGTGTATGCTGTACACACATACATACATCTATAATGGTATGTAACATAATATATATAATATATATATATATATATATATATATATATATATATATGTATATATATGTATATATATGTACGTATGTAAATATATATATATATATATATATATATATATATATATATATATATATATATAGAGAGGAGAGAGAGAGAGAGAGAGAGGAGAGAGGAGAGAGAGAGAGAGAGAGAGAGAGAGAGAGAGAGAGAGAGAGAGAGAGAACCATTTCAGAATCGTCGTTGTAGATATCGATTGAGCTCCCAAAGTCTGCAGGATTTTTTTGTCTTCACTGAATCTTTGAGTCGGTTTTCTGCCAGGTCTTGGTCCGTTTCTCAAGGGCTTCAGAGTTATTTCGTCTCTAACTGATCCCCCAAAGGCGGAGAGAGAGAGAGAGAGAGAGAGAGAGAGAGAGAGAGAGAGAGAGAGAGAGAGAGAGAGAGAGAGAGAGAGAGAGAGACCATTTCAGAATCGTCGTTGTAAACATCTTTGATTGAGCTCCCAAAGTCTGCAGGATTTTCTTGTCTTCACTGAACATTTGAGTCGGTTTTCTGCCAGGTCTTCGGAATTATTTCGTCTCCAACTGACATCCCAAAGGCGGAGTAATTGGAAATCTATTGTTTTTTTTGCCAGGCCTTGAACTGTTTCTCAATGGCTGCTACAGGATTATTTTGTCTCCAGTGATGACTCTGAAAATTTTCATCTTCCTTGGCTCCAGGGATTCTTCGTCTTCAGAGAAATGTGTCAATATTTTTTTTCTAATTTTAATGCTATATTTGTTAGCCATGGAAGGCATTGAGTAAATCTTTACTATACAAAATGGTTAGATTTATGACTGACAGAATGATTTTACCGGGGAGACGAGGATTCACATAGAGAAGCAGAAAAATTCTTGGATTTGATGGAACGGGAGGAAATGGAGAGACTGCAACCAGCAGTCTACGATGGGGCAAATTATGTTGCCGGAGAAACAAAGGAACACGCACAATTGGAGGAAGCATCTAAGTGAGGAGTTGGGCGGTGCCGAAGAAGGAATTAAATGATTTGATGATTTCTTCGCTAGAATACACCAAGAAACGGAAACGACCAATGACTTACAACGCATCTGTGAAGAGGTGCATGACGCAGAGGCAGAAGAAATTGAGTTATCTAAGGGCAACATAGCTATATCAACTTTAAATAAAGATTTAGATAGAGCCAATAAGAAAATTGAGTCTCTTATGGTAAGTCTAGAAAAAGCTGAAACTGAAACCGATGAACTTCGTGAGGAGCTTTTGGTCAAGAAATCTGTTCAGGTAGGAGAAATTGAGTTATATAATAACATCGGTAGCTTAGCTTTAATTGATGATTGAAAGAGAGCAAATAGGAATATTGAGTCTCTTATGGTAAGTCTAGAAAAAGCTGAAACTCGAAACGATCAAATTCGTGATGAGCTCTTGACCAAGGCAGTTGTAGAAAATGAGTTAGAAAATGCCCATGAGGAAATTCGGATACTCGAGAAGAGGCTGGAAAGAGTAGCAGGAGATCTATTGACAGCTAACGAGAAACTTTTGGAAAAGAGCGACTTCTTGTTGTTGTTATAAAACAAGAATGGAATTTTTCAGGACCTCTAAAAGAATTCGGAAGAAAATCTTCTCGGATTTCCAAATGACTTCAGAAGAAATAGCCATAGACTTAGCATGGAATTCTGAATGCCTCCAGAACGGAATCTCAGAACGGTTTCGGAAAAAAACTTTCCCGAATTTCCAAATGTCTTCAAAGGACATAGCTGTATACTTAACAAGGATTTCTGAATGACTCCAGAACTGAAATTTCCAAAAGCAGTCCTGAACAACTCCTCCCCGAGCTTCAAATGACTTCTGAAGACCTGATCTTAATTTTTTCAAACGAAACCTGCAACACACATGATCTGTATGTAGCTGGCGAAATCTAACCAAGGAATTGAGCGTCAATAGGAGTAAGATGAAATTATTTGATGACTGGGAGAAGGATTTCACTTAACTCACAGAGAACGCGTTCTGGCGGAATAGGAAGCTGCCGGTAAGAAATATGTGTTACGTCTTCGGAACACCATCAACTACAGATGGTTTTGGCTGTTGCCGAAGTTGCCGATCGTTCGTTTTATATCGCCCGACCTATAGAAAGCCACGGGATCTTCCGTTGGCACCTGAGCTTTGAAGATCATAATGTATGCGCCTTGAAGGATCCTTTGCTTGGGCTTTTGTGACGATGTCTTATTGAAGGAGACTCTTGGAAAATGTACAAGGCTTTGTATCGGTGCAAAAACGGATTGCGAGGAATGAGGATGGAGGCAGAATGGTTCAACTGAACGGTGAGTGACGTGTAGTTTTTCAACAGGATTGTCCTAAAATTCGCCACTGAA
This sequence comes from Palaemon carinicauda, assembly GCF_036898095.1. Lineage (NCBI taxonomy): Eukaryota > Metazoa > Arthropoda > Malacostraca > Decapoda > Palaemonidae > Palaemon > Palaemon carinicauda. The sequence continues at coordinate 91,176,848 of NC_090752.1, read as the reverse complement.
GTAAGGACATATCCAGACGACATTGGTGAATATATCATTTTGCTCGTCATTTACTTTGGCATAATAGTGTATGCGGAGAAATCGATAGTATTCATCTCTTTACTCATTGCCCAGATAGGTGAAGAATAAATGCCTTCGATTTCCCTGAGGAATCTGACGAAGTGAGGACTCGCAGCACTGAAATATCTTTTGAAATCTAGAAGGACACTGACGAACTAAGGAAAAGAGACAATGAAATCTCAAAAGAAACAGATAATCTAATGAAAGAAGATCTTGAAAACAAGAAGACAGGAGAGAACAGCGAAGAGGAGCCTCTAATGCCAGAGGTAAGACACCTAAAAATAGAGAGCCTCTAATGCTAGAAGTAAGGCACCTCAAAATATAGATCGAAGACCCTCTAATGCTAAAAGTATGGAACCTATAAATATATGTCAAAGAACTTCTAATGCTAGAAGTGTGGGAGCTAAAGAGAGAGGTCAAAGAACTTCTAATGTTAGAGGTGTGGGAGCTATAAAGAGATGTCAAAGAACTTCTAATGCTTGAGGTAAGGGAGCTGATAAGAGGTCAAAGAACTTCTAATGCTAGAGGTGTGGGAGGTAAAAAGAGGTCAAAGAACTTCTAATGCTAGAAGTGTGAGAGCTAAAAAGAGGTCAAAGAACTTCTAATGCTAGAGGTGTGGGAGCTAAAAAGAAGTCAAAGAACTTCTAATGCTAGAGGTGTGGGACCTAAAAAGAGGTCAAAGAACTTCTAATGCTAGAGGTGTGGGAGCTAAAAAGAAGTCAAAGAACTTCCAATGCGAGAGGTGTGGGAGCTAAAAAGAGGTCAAAGAACTTCTAATGTTAGAGGTGTGGGTACTAAAAAAGAGGTCAAACAACTTCTAATGCTAGAGGTGTGGGAGCTAAAAAGAGGTAAAAGAACCTCTAATGCTAGAGGTGTGAGAGCTAAAAAGAGGTCATAGAACTTCTAATGCAAGGGGTGTGGGAACTAAAAACAGATAAAAAATCTTCTATTGCAAGGGGTGTGGGAGCTAAAAAGAGGTCAAAGAACTTCTAATACAAGGGGTGTGAGAGCTAAAAAGCGGGCAAAGAACTTCTAATGCAAGGGGTGTGGGAGCTAAAAAGAGGTCAAAGAACTTCTAATGTAAGGGGTGTGGGAGCTAAAAAGAGGTCAAAGAACTTCTAATGCAAGGGGTGTGGGAGCTAAAAAGAGGTCAAAGACATTCTAATGCAAGGGGTGTGGGAGCTAAAAAGAGGTCAAAGAAATTCTAATGCAAGGGGTGTGGGAGCTAAAAAGAGGTCAAAGAACTTCTAATGCAAGGGGTAGGGAAGCTAAAATGAGGTCAAAGAACTTCTAATGCAAGGGGTGGGAAAGCTAAAAAGAGGTCAAAGAACTTCTAATGCAAGGGCGTAACAAATGAATAAGCGAATGCATAAATATGACACGTAGATCAAAGGTTGACGAAGGAGGTCAAACCATAATATGTAGGAGGAAACTAAATAGCTGGGTTTTTTAATCATCTTTAATTTAAAGTACTTAAAAAGACCATATGTATAAGCGAGAAGGGAAATCGTTATATTATTTCAAAGAATCAGAAAAATAAACCAAAAATAAAATCTCGTTCATTTGATTCTTTTTTCTTATCGATGAAATATATAAATTTACGAAACTTTTTTATCACATTTAGATCAAAACAAATTACATAAAAGTTAGGAGAGTTGAAATAAAAATAAATAAAATGTTAAGCGATCTGCCTACGCAGTTTTACTAAATAATTTGGAGTTGTATACACGTATTCTTTTTATTTTATAAAATCAGTTATCTTATCATCAGCTTCATTTCCCTTGAAATTATGGAAAAGTTTTCATATCAGTTATGAGACGAGTATACAATTATTCTACTTAATGCGAGGAGAAAATCGAATATATAATTAACCGTACCATAGAAAGAGAAGTGGAGAGTCTCTCTCTCTCTCTCTCTCTCTCTCTCTCTCTCTCTCTCTCTCTCTCTCTCTCTCTGTATATTCGAAATTTTTCCTCTCAGATAAATTATTTCATTGAAACAGTAATAATACTACTAATAATAATAATAATGACAATATTAACAATATTAACAATAATAATAATAACAGTAATAATAATAATTATTATAATAATAATAATGATAATTATTATTATTATTATTATTATTATTATTATTATTATTATTATTATTATTATTATATTAGGGAATTTTGCAGAAACGCCATTCTAAGTGTAAGATATAATAGCCAACATCTTGTCAGTCAACAATTTACCCAGACGTATTGTGAAAGAAATTTGAGATTTTCTCAAGTATTTTCAAAGTAAAAAAGGAAAAAATTAATATGTGCTGTACATTCATATTCGAAATAAAAAACCGCGTTATTCCTCAAATTCTAAAGGCAGACATATAAATAGAAGCAAAGAACAATACGACTGACATCTCCAACAAACAGATAGAGACTCAAATTGAATGGATCGCCAAGACTCATGTCATTATTTCCACACAAGGGTTGTGGTGGCTGATGTGGTAACGTCCCCGACTCGTGAACGCCAGACTGGGGTTCGAATCCTGCACGAACTCGTTAGTTTCTTTGGTCGCTGCAACCTCACTATCCTTGTGAGTTAAGGATGGGGGATTTGGTTGAGCCTGTCGAGCAGGACAGTGTCCTAGAGACTGACCATATATGTATATGATCTGCGCCCAAGCCCCCACTCCACCCAAGGTAGGACCAAGGAGGGCCAGGCAATGGCTGCTGATAACTCAGCAGATAGACCTACAGGCTCCCCCAAACCACCCATCATTAGCTCACAAGGATGGTGAGGTTGCATCGAACTAACGAGTTTGTGCGGGACAGGGCTCGAAAGGGCAATACCACTGTCCATTACCTCTGCCATTCACGACCGGCATCTAAGCCTTTAAGAGTGAGTGTCAGCGGACTTTTAAAATACTTTAAATCTCTTTGGAAACCATCAATGTCTTTTCCGCGTTGTCTGAACTGAATTCAGCAGAAAGAAGTGATGTAGAACAGCCTTACAAGCGAACTCTACAATATCAGCAGAATAAATATGGTTTATCGTGTTTCAAAACGCCTAACATTTGAAATGTTATTGGATGTTTCAAATTTTGATCTCGGAATTAGCACGGTATTGGTAACCTTCACTTGTAGATAACTATCAACGATTCCCCCGAAAATTATTTCTCCTATTACGAACTCAAATTTATTTTGTGCAAAAAGGGAGACATTTTTTCAGATGACACCGAGATCCTGTTTTAAACAAACTAAATAAAAATCTTTATTCTTCTTTCCTCATTGTTCATGTATTATCTTTTATTCGGTATACTTTTGTTAGGCAAGGTCATGCATGAATTTTAAGCTTGATTCATGGGATGAAATACACAATCCGACAAACAATACTGTACATGAAACTTTAAAACTGCTTTTCATTACTTCCATTATCAACAACAAATTCTATCTTTTCTAGTCCACGGCAGGATAAAGACATCCGACATGTCCTTATTCATATCTTTGGTTTGGTCACTTTTCATCACCAAGCTGGGCACTTTGGATTAGTGATGGTGAGAGCACTTTGGTCTGATCGCTCACAGCAAACCAACCTAGTAAGGGTGGCCTTGAAAACTACAGCTTTGCTGATCATGGCGAAACACAAACTCTTTCACCACGTTAAGGTATCCTTATTATCATACCTACACAAACATATATGCCGCTTTCCTTTATGATATTGTGATGCTTTTAATAAAAGTGAATGTTCTTACTCAAGATGGAAAAGAGTAAGAGCATCTTATGAGATTTAACTGAATATAATCTCTTCAAGATTTTCCTTAAATTAGGGACTTGGAGTTCTCCATGTAAATTAAAAATAGATGAGTTGCCTACCACCATTAAAGTAACAATTTAAAAAAATAACAGGCAGACAAAATGACAAACATTTCCTGATTTCAAACGGATGTTTATAAAGAGCAAATGTATTAAAAAAAGGAAATTAGGTCCAATCAAAGCCATTAAGATTTCTGAAGCCAGTAACGCGCAATTTCCTCAACGATGCTTCGAAAAATGTCGAGAGGAAAAAACTTTCAATATTTTTGGTCATTTCCTGCGTCTTTGATCATCACAGATATATCCCACAAGTTTCTCAACCTATTTCTTCAGACATCGCCTTTAATTAACGATATAATCACATGTATAAACAAGTTGCCAACATGTCTACAGAAGGTTGACACCCAGCTCGAGTTTTATGGAGAGAGAGAGAGAGAGAGAGAGAGAGAGAGAGAGAGAGAGAGAGAGAGAGAGAGAGAGATAATATAACATAACTATATATATATATATATATATATATATATATATATGTGTGTGTGTGTGTGTGTGTGTGTTTGTGTGTATGTATATATATGGATAGATAAGTCTCCAACGAAGCAGTGAATGACATGTTAAGTGCTTTAACAGTGCTGGTGTGGACCTCTGAACTGGTGGGATAAGAATATGTAGATACATTGTCATATTCAACTTAACAGATTTTTTGTAAATCCAACGTTAATCGTTAATTAACTGGTGAGAGAGAGAGAGAGAGAGAGAGAGAGAGAGAGAGAGAGAGAGAGAGAGAGAGAGAGAGAGAGAGAGAGAGAGAGAGTTATATTCGGTTGGTTAGAAATCCTTTCAATTTACACACCATCAATGCCACTTACAGAGGCCATTTTAAACAAAAATATACTTTCCTTCACAAGAATATACTTTCCTTTACATCATCATTGAGCCATTATAAGAAATTCTTTAACTCCTACTAACTGTAAGTCAAGACGGAAGGTAATCTAAGAAAAATTAATTAAAAACAATGACCAAAGTTAAAACAAAATTAAATAATAACAATTTAGCCAATGTTTTTTCTCTTTAAATGTGTTGCTGACAATTTATGTCCTACAACTAATTCATTTGGGTAGAGTTCTCTTGCTTGAGGATACACTCGGACACACTATTCTATCTTATTCATCTTCCTTTATTTAAAAAGATTTTATAGTTCATATATGAAAGATATATTCTAATGTTGTTACTGTTCTTAAAATATTCTATTCTATTTTTTCATTACGACTCTTATAGTTTATTTATTTTCTGGTGTCCTTTCCTCACTGGACAATTCTTTTCCCTTTTGGAACCCTTGGGCTTATGGCATCCTACATTTCCAAATAGGGTTGTAGCTTAGTAGGTAATAATAATAATAATAATAATAATAATAATAATAATAATAATAATAATAATAATAATAATAATAATATCTTAAGCTACTTAATAAAAATTATACCATGGTGAACAAAACAAACGCTGTGCTACGTTAAACAATTTCAGGGTAAAAGGAACATCAAAAGGGAACCTGAGTCGGGAGGTAATTTTGTTGAAGAAATAATGTTATAAGGGAAAAGACTTGTTGTCAATCATTTTGACGATATTTTGTTAAAACTATCTCAGGTAATGAAACAATATAAAACACGATACCTTTACCGACTTATACAAACACAGACACACACACGTACACACACATATATATTTGTATATATAAAAACATATATATATATATATATATATATATATATATATATATATATATATAGATGAATAGATAAATACATGGATAGATATGATACATTGACACATATATATTATACTATGTATATATATATATATATATATATATATATATATATATATATATATATATATATATATATATATAAAGAAACATACATACATACATATTCTATATATCTATATATATATATTTATATAAAGAAACATACATACATACATACATACATACATATGTATTAGTGTATCTATGCCAGTGAAGCTTGGTCCAATTCCTTTTCTTTAAAAAAAAAATGATAACTATAACTCAATTTTGAAATACTGGTATGAATGAACGTGGAAGTCACAATTTATAAACGAAATTTAATGAACCACGAATTTTCATTTATGAATTAAGTTGGTAATTAGGAAGAAGAATGTTAGCAATTAGAGTCCTCTTCTGTCTTGAGCAGCTGTTGGCTCCGTTATTTCAAAGCCATTGTTTCCTCTGTTGCTGTTAAGAATGACAGTGATGCCATAAACATTTTTTGAAAATTGTAGTTCATATAAATGCAATGCTTAATGAGACATTTACACTATGTAATTTTTCCCTTTTAATTTCGGTCTCATGTCCTGGGGAAACACTTACTATCTGCACTAAAAACGTACATTTATTAAAAATACCTGGTATTTTTGATGAGCACGTGCACTAGATTATTTGTGCTACTATTATTTGAAAAAAAATTAATTTTATTTAATATGTTTAATCTAAATAAATGATTAAAATTTACATATTTAATTTAAATATTTGAATTTAACGGCCACGTGCACTAGATCATTTGTGTTATTATTATTAAAAAAATTATTAAAAATATCTTATTTAAATAAATGATTAAAATTTAAATATTTAATTTAAATATCTGGATTTAACGGGCACTAGTTACTATGTATTTATATGTTATGCTTTCTTATCCTAACCTACCCTCCCTCACTTACTGCTCACTCCAGCATTTTTTGGTGTTTACACAGTGTTATATAAAAATTCTTTATTTCTTCAGGAACTGCCTAGCTCCGAATTGGAGGGAGTACAACAAAGGAAACTGGAATCTGGAAAGGGAATCAACCAGAGCAATCTGGAAGTATTAATTTGGAGACAGGAACCCCCAAACATACTAAGTTCTTATAGCTCGATGTATCTTTCTCAAACAATTCTCTTAATAATTTTGCATGTGCTCCATTTTCTCCCCTTTTGCTTATCCATTTTTGGACCCACATACTTCTTTTCCTTTTCTTTTTCACTTTGTTCATAATTATTAATGAAGCACCAACACGGCACTTTTGAGACATGTTCTCTCAACCCAGGGTTAAAAGAATACCTTTTAACCCTGTCTCAACCCTCGCTAGTTGTCGACTGAAACTGGCTCCAGTGTAAATAGATGCGCGAGAAATCTTTCCCGACTCTCAGACACTTTCTCTGGCGACACTCACTCACAGCTCTCGGAGAGAAAAATTTGCTGGTAGTAAAAACACGCTGTAGAGAAAGTCGCGCGAGAGTAGCCGTCTCACGGGAGAGTGTAATCTCCAATCTAATGGCACCTTAGCGGCTTACTTCAAGGATCCGTCCTTGGCCCATTGTTATTTCTGATCTACATTAACGACAACAATCTATTCACGCCCAGCCTAAATCAGTCCAGAGATTGCGGATACAAACTGGAATTGGAAAGATATAACACTTATTGTGGCAATTTCTTTATATACAAAATAGCAAATACTTCGAATAGACTTCCAGCAGATGTAGTAAACAGTAACACGGTAAACGAGATTATGAATAAGTTAGACAAGATCATAAGATCTCTCTAAATGCTAAAAAGTCTTTGAGAATCTATCTCCTTTCGCCCTCAAGAATTGGGTGGGACCATTCGTATTACGCTGTCAGCAGACGCTCTCTCTCTCTCTCTCTCTCTCTCTCTCTCTCTCTCTCTCTCTCTCTCTCTCTCTCTCTCTCTCTCTCTCTCTCTCCCTTAGTCATCAGAAACTGATTGGCACCGTTCGTACGTCCTAACAATCGATCGAGAGGGGAGCAACTTAACTGCCACCTTGATTGTCTTCTCCCCCGCTTAAGGAAGAAGACACTTTTCCATTCAAAGAATATTGGTACTGAGAGATACAAATAGTCACCGTTCGTTCTACTCACCGAAATAGGTGACAACAAATAATGGTTGTCATTATTCTTTGCACAATATAGCACCATTTAATAAGCTGACAAGTATGAAGATGGATTGGAAACAGTCAAATTTTATCCTCAAGGTTCGAGTGATTGCTAAAATAATTGCAGATTAAGGAGACCTGAAAATCCTCACTCAAGAGTTTAACTACTGAAAAATAATTGTTCAGTGGCTATTTCCACTACTATGTGAGGGTAATATACTTCTGCGTGTGACAGAGCGCGATTAGCAACAAAATGTTCATGTTAATAAAGTTGACAAAGTTCTTGTAGTGATTGTCAGGCAATACCAGTACACATTGGTTACACCACTGCTGTGAAACTCATTATAGGGTTCACTGTCAGCAAAGTAGAAATGTGTGTATGTTATACTGCAACAACCTACTAGTATCCGAAATGTTGCCTAACTAACCCCAAATCAGTTGGGCAGCCACACCCAAATAGACATGAGATCCTAGGGTGTTAAAATCATTCATGGAAGGGCTAGAGGATGAAGGTGACAGTCCTTTCTATCATCCAATCAAGAAAAACACGATTTATTTCATCACACAATAACAGGCCGAGATCATTTCTAAGGAGAAAGTCCTCGTGACTATTTATTTCCTGTCTAAAAAGGCAGTGTGATTGCAAAGAATTCTTCATGTTTAAGAATCATTTACAACCTGCGTCTCTCAGTGACAGCAGCAAACTTCATACATGTAAAAAATCACGACTGGTTGAAATTAATGATGAGCAAGTGAACATCCTAGACAGAGAACCAGAGGCAGATGCAATCATCATTGATTGATCACCACTTACCTACATTTACTACACATAATTCAAAGGCATCTTATGACTTTGCTCAAGAGGATATCATAGTAAAATGGAATATTATGGCATCAGGTACGTCTTTGATGTATACAAGAAATCTGAGCCGATGTCAAAAAGAGGAAAAGGAAGCACAAGAAGAGTGACAGGAACAAGTAAGACACCAGGTAACTCGCAAAGCTTGCTTTGTGATGCAAGCAACAAAACTGTGCTATTTCACCACCTTGCGAACATGTGTGAATCAGAGACAATAAGTACAGTCATCGTCACAAAAGGAAAAGATGCTATTAGCAACATAATCAAGTCTCTGGAAACCGTTTCCTTATTTTGTCATGACGAACCTGATACTCGAATATTTGTAAATGCCAAGGATGCAACGACTGATGGGAGAAAATTTATTATAATTAAGGCCAATGACACAGACGTGCTGGTCGTATAGCCATATCTGTGTTGCCATTTTTACAGGAAATAGGTCTTGAGAAAATGAGAATTGTTTTTGGCCAAGAAGCCAAGATTAATTAAATTCAAATCCATAAGTTCGTCTGCAATAAGGCTCGAGAAAGCTGAAGGGATCCCATATTTTCATGTATTCGCTGGATGTAACATTCTGCATAGTAAACTTATTATGTATTTGATGATGTTTCTGAAACTTTCACTTATCCCAGCCAGCATTCAACAATGATTTGTGACCTTGACCTGTAGAGGTAGGAGCGATTCGTTATCCTCATGTACGACAGATCAAAACAGCTGTTAGTGTGGACCAAGGAAGGCTAGTTCTCTTTGCCTGCAAGCAGAGACCATACAACTCAATTACACCAACACAGGTAGCCCTCAGAGAACAGACAAAGCATGCAGCCTATCGGGCTGGGATCATCTAAGCCAAGCAAATGTCTCCAGACACGCCCAGTCCTGCTGAAT
>NC_090752.1:91147306-91159806 GCF_036898095.1 Palaemon carinicauda | reverse complement strand
AAGAGACCTGCATGTAGTATTCATTGACCTTGAAAAGGCTTATGACCGAGTCCCAAGACAAGAGGTATGGAGGAGTCTGAGGGAGAGGAGGGTGCTAGAGAAGTACGTTCGACTGACACAAGAGATGTACCGTAGCGTATTTACTAGATTTAGGAGCAGTGCTGGGGAGACAGGGTTTTGAGGTGAGAGTAGGATTACACCAAGGGTCAGCTCTGAGCCCATTTATCTTTAACATAGTGATGGACGTTTTGATAGAAGAGGTAAGGGAGGCAGTACCATGGAACATATTCTATGCTGATGATATTTTTCTGTGCGCAGAGAGCAGGGAAGATCTGGAAATGAAATTAGAAAGGTGGAGGCAAGTACTGGAGGACAGAGGAATGAGAATAAGTAGATCTAAGACAATATATGTGTACCACCAGTGAGGGGGATGATAGAGTAAGTATTCATCTTAGGGTCGAACAGATAAAGAGAGTTAATAATTTCAAGCATTTGGGATCCTTTGTTAACGCTGGAGGAGGTATGGAAGTCGAAGTTAAACATCGGGTACAGGCCGGCTGGAACAACTGGAGAGCAGCCTCAGGAGTTCTTTGTGACAAAAGAATACCACTGAGGTTAAAAGGAAAATTTCATAGGACAGTGGTGAGAACAGCAATGCTGTATGGAACGGAAACAGCAAGCATGAGGAAGACAGAGGAGAAGAAGATAGATGTGGCGGAAATGAGAATGCTTAGGTGGATGTCTGGGGTGACAAGAGAGGATCGGATAAGAAATGACTACATAAGGGGGTCGACAAAGGTGGTGGAAATATCAAAGAAAGTGCAGGAAGAGAGGCTGACATGGTATGAACACCTGATGAGGAGAGATGAGGACCACGTTGGGAGACATACTATGGAGATGGAGGTCCAGGGAAAAAGAAGAAGAGGGAGACCAAGAAAGAGATGGAGGGACTGTGTGAGAGGAGACTTACAGGAGAAGGGGATTGATGAGGCAGAAGCGCAGAATAGAAAAAGATGGAAACGGCTCATCCGCAACAGCGACCCCATATAAAAATGGAACCAGCTGGGAATAATAATAATAATAATAATAATAATAATAATAATAATAATAATAATAGCACCGATCATAAATCAAGCATTATCAAAAGGTACATCTGTCTTAATGACAAAATCCACACACCAACCATTCTAATTATCTCTTTCCAAGATTTTTTCTGAAACACAAGCTGAAGAAAATGAAAAATACGGAACAAAAAGGCACAATGAATTTCGATATCCTTTAATTTCTCTTGGGTCACGTTACGAGGAAGCTGATATGCATCTCGAAACTCTCGGGTTTATTGGCAATAATCAAGACGACTTTCTTATCAATGTTCCAGCTGATGATATTCATATATTCATCTCTCTCTCTCTCTCTCTCTCTCTCTCTCTCTCTCTCTCTCTCTCTCTCTCTCTCTCTCTCTCTCTCTCTCTCTCTCTCTCTATTAGTAATTATTTTCATAAAAAAAAACATTTTATGAACGGCAGTTAATTCCCCCAAGGTTGTTCCATTTGAAATGATTGTCTGTTTATCGCTTTATTAATAACAAATATAAATGTATGAATATACAAAACAACCGATGTGTGAAAACTTAAATGAAAAGAAAAAACTATGTGCGAATAGTAAGAATGACTGAATAAAATTGTAGACAACGTTACCAGAGTTAAAAAGCGCACAAGGATGACAAAGGTCAACAATTATCCCATTATTGTTTACAGACTTTTCCATTACGAGACGATCTTCATATTTAATTGAAAGTCTCACGTGGTGTTCTATTCAAGGCTCCTAATCTATATACAGATATCAAAAGATATTCCACCTAAAATTCATACAATATCGAAACTTAAAAAGATGATTTTTCTTATTAAATAGGATTGTGATGATCATCAGCACTGGGCAGTCATCAAATCCATTATGTCCTACAGTTTCTTACATTTTGGGAAACATTTTGATTTTTTATTACCATTTTTATTTATTTTTGCTGAGTAAGACTAATTACAGTATATTAACTTAAGATATTACCTAAAAACATAATTGAACTCGGACACAAAATAAACGAGCTCTCTCTCTCTCTCTCTCTCTCTCTCTCTCTCTCTCTCTCTCTCTCTCTCACTCTCACTCTCAATTATCAACTGGCAGAGATTTACAATGAAGATTTCCTCTCTTCAGAAGACGAAGTAAAAAGTGAGAGAGAACAAGAGTGAAGTCAAGAAAAGAATTATATTGGTTTACATTTATTTCTCGTGAATTGAGTTTAATCAAAACTTACTCTTATAGTTCTTGATTCATTATTAATCGAAAAAAGCAACTCCAATGATATGGGCTATAGGAATCCAAAACAAGATTTAAAATTCCTAGTATTCCAACCACAAGTTACAATATTTCAATAAATGTTATCAAATCTGATTAAGTGTCAGGGCTACAATGTCTTTATTCTTTAAGTGCATTGGATTTTGAGCCTAAGAATATTAAGTATCTCCACAAAACTTTATTACTTTGCAGAATAATTCTCATTTTATCGTTTAAAAGGCCAGTCTTTGTTCTGGAAGGATGTTCCTAATCGGGTAATTGAATCGATAGAAATTCAAAAGTTCAAACTTGCAGTAAATGTTTTTTATGTTGAACAGGATGACATAAGTCTTTTTGTAGTTTATATATGAAATATCCGTTTTAATGATGTTTTGCTTTTACAATATTTTATTTTAATTGTTCATTATATCTAGGATCGTTTATTTATTTCCTTATTTTCTTTCCTCACTGGGCTATTTTTCCCTGTTGGAACCCTTGGGCTTATAACATCTTGCTTTTCCTACTAGGGTTGTAGCTTAGCTAGTAACAACAACAATAATAATAATAATAATAATAAAACTTCTCGAATACTTCGTAGTATTGAGTCTTATGATGGAGAAGGCAAAACTATTAAATTAACTGCAATACTAGTATTAAGAACAGGATGGTACCCAACTGTCTGGGAAGATCTTAATACAATGGAAGGTCAGAATAATAGAAATTCTTGAGCATTGCATAACGAACTAACAAAACTTGTCTTCGTATGCTCTGGAAGTATTGTCATTTCCGATTCTTCAAAGCTAAAAGCTTAAATGGAACTTTTATTGACATTCAAACAAAATTATAAGTCTCAATCACAGAAATATACCTTCGTCGATATTTTTTTTTGTTTTGACATTACCCAATCCGGAATTAAGAGAATGCTTAGATGGGGGAAAAGGTGTAAGGATATCTGTATAAATTATTAAGATTAGTTTACGCGAGCCGTAAAAACGACGAGTAAATATTTAGATGGATGAGCGCACACAGATTCAACCCTTCGCATCCCATCCTCACTCCCTCAGTAAAACACGGCTACTCATTCCCCCTCTCCCCCCTCCCGAGTAAAGGATGAGAGACCGAGTAGTCATATGCTACTCTACGTGATATATATATATATATATATATATATATATATATATATATATATATCTATATATATATATATATATATATATATATATATACATATATGTATACATATGTATATACATATATATATATATACAGTATATATATAACATATATACAGTATACAGTATATATATACATATATATATATATATATATATATATATATATATATATATATATATATATATATATATATACAGTATATATAATATATATATGATACATAGAGATTGATAGATATATAGATATAGACACTTGCTCTTTATTACATAAAGGAGATTATGATACATATTTGATGAATATCTCAATCAGAAAATTGGTGTCACCAACATCCACTTTCTCTGCCAATTGGTTTTTGAAGCCTAACAGCGACATAATACCCACAACGGAACACTCTTGGGGGTTTGTTCCCCCTCAAATGGTCATAGGAGCTTATTCGTTAGCATTGTTTCATTGTCACTGGGGATCATACATTCAAAACGGTAAGCATTTCCATAAAAAAAAAAAAAAAAAATAATCATGTAAGGAATTTCTGATATGTGAAAATTTCAACTTACTACCCCACACCAACTTATGCTGCGTTTATATAATTCAAATAAAATTACTAACTTCAAATGAATTGTCTTTTGCTTTCATAAGTGATCCCTAATTCGGGGAGAGTTGATCATATTCGTACTACTCCAAACTAAAAATTTTGCGCATTCTTTCACCAGTCTCAGCAAGTTTTCTTTTAATAACCAGGCAAGTATCATGTGCAGAACTTCTATACTGCCTCATCTTACCTAAGAGGCTTCATTTGTTCCTCTCTTCTAAGCTACCTTATGCCCCTCATTCCTTATGGCATTTAGTCCTCCTCCTTCCCACTGTTATCACTACATTAAGGGGTCGGATGCCTGATGCATCATCTCTAATGCCTCCTATCAAAGTTCTAAATGTAACTACCTTCTCGGTTCTCAGCAGGTCTTTCAGCATACAACCGCCTGTCCCATAATTTTCTATAAACTAGTTACAACAAGACATAGTCATTTCCTAAATTCCACCAATAATAGAAAAATTGTCATTCAGTATAACGATTGTTGTGGGAAAAGAAGTGATAAATGGATGTACCTTCACTCTAAAGTAACGCAAGCAGAGCATTGATTTTTTTTTTCGGTTGAAGTTGCTACCCAATATATACAAAATATACTTGCATGCATTGTCATAATTAGTATAAAGTCAAAATTTTGGATGATAAAAAGCAAACTGATTTTTTTTTTTAATATTTAGCCATACTAATAGCAATCTAAAACCAAGGAAACGTCAAAATATCTATAAAACTTCCCATAAGTTTTGAAACTTGAATATCATCCGCAACATTGTTTACCATTAGATAAGATTCAGTTAATTATTTGATATCGCAACCAAATGATTACTGTGGATATTTTGAACTACCAATACAGGGAAACCTCCTCACACAATAAAGCATTCATCTCCAGTCACCTCAACGCATATGAGGAAGGAAAGGACAAACAGCCCAGGGCCATTTGGTATTTGAAGTAGAGATGAAGAGCTGAGCTGCCATCTGAAGGTATGGAGCGATTCCATTGTTCAAGAATGTGCAGAACTTTAGTGCTAGACATACTTGTACAGAGAGAGAGAGAGAGAGAGAGAGAGAGAGAGAGAGAGAGAGAGAGAGAGAGAGAGAGAGAGACTTCAATTAAAAAATCTGAGTCAGAAAGCAATAGGTCAACGATACAGACAAATCTACATAAAAAGACATCCAAAACGCTAACAAAGCGTCACAGAGCCAAGAAGTTAACGACAAAAATGTACAAATTTACATTACTTATCATCATAACGAATTAATGAGACAGAAATGGGTGCGATTTACTTATCCTTTTTACATATTAATTTGATAATCCCCTGAGCTATTATCAATTATTACCATAGCCATCTTCATTCAGCCAAGGGGTTAACTACTGCAATGTATTGGTCAGTGGCTACTTCCCACTTGGAAAGGGTAGAAGAGAAACTTTTTAGGTATGGTAAGCAGCTCTACTAGGAGAACACTCCAAAATCAAATCATTGATTTTCAATCTTGGGTAGGGCCATATCCTCTGTTCCATGGTCTTCCACTGTCTTTGGGTGGAGTTCTTTTGCTTTAGGGTACATTCAGGCATACTATTCTATGTTTCCTTATTTCCCTACCTCACTGGCCTATTCCACCGCTGAAGCCCCTAGGCTTATAGCATACTGCTTTTCCAACTAGGCTTGTAGCTGAGCTAGTAATAATGATATGATTATTATTACTATCTTATATGTATTGTATTTTTAATCATTTTACCCCCTCGTGAGGTATTCGTTTCTTTTATGCAGTGGTTAAATACACTGAGAGTCTATTGTGTCATGACCTATATGAAATAAAATTCATATGTTGTCCTCCGCTAACTATGGATTATCAAAATCAGATGTGTCTTTGATTATCATAATTTGCAAACTAAATATCTTAGCTATATTATAATTTTTTTCAATTATATTAAATCTATGGAATGTAAACAGTTGGATTTCTTATAATATAATGGAAGTTTAAGAATCATTGCAGTACATCTACTATGAGTAAAAATAAATCTAAAGATAATATTATCTGAAAATGAAATGGGGACATGCAAAACGGTCCTATATTCAGTTCACACATAATTTCGAAAACATTCGCTCTTGATCCCATTACCAGTCGACTCAGGACATTAACAGACATATACCCTAATTAAACGAGGCTGCAAGGAAAGCCGCTTTTAATTCAGAGGAATTAGAAAGGAATTTCAATTCTGCTGTGACATTCCGCCTTACAATTAAATCGAGACACTGTCGACTTAAATTTAATTGCATTCGTTCAGAAAAAGCTCCCAACAATTCCGAGGTTAATTAAGTAATAATCCAAAAGAAAGAAATTAATATGCTAAATTACACACTGGCGAATCTTTTCAGACATCATTACCAATAGCTATATAAACACCAGTTTATGGCATTGAAAGATTAAAAATTCAACCAACATTAAGATTAGTCTCCCCAATGCTTTACTCTCCAGTGCAAATAAATAGAAATAAAAAAACATAATAAATAGGAATAGATCTGAAATTAAACAGGATTATTTTGAGAAGAAAAGCCCGCGGGCAAAAATGGGACAATCCAACTAAATTTATATAGAATAATTTGGAATTTACAGTTTTCTAAATAATAAGACGAAACCCATACATTTCCCAACTCACTGAATTTACAGAAATGGATTTACCAATGTGGGTCGTATGACCCGGTGCTATAATCGGGAGGTATCTCAACACCCTGATGTAAAAGGAAAAAAAAGAAGTTCTTTTGTACGTAAATATTAAGAGGTCTGTAATAGAGGTTCATTAGAAGGCTAAAAAGAAGGTCTGAAATTGAAGTTAATTAGAAGGCTAATAAGAGGGTCTGAAAATGAGGGTTAATTAGAAGGCTAATAAGAGGGCCTGAAATTGAGGTTAATTAGAAGGCTAGTAAGAGGGTCTGAAAATGAGGGTTAATTAGAAGGTCCAAAACTGAGGTTAATTAGAAGGCTAATAAGAGGGCCTGAAATTGAGGTTGATTAGAAGGCTAGTAAGAGGATCTGAAATTAAGGTTAATTAGGAAACTAATAAGAGGGACTGAAAATGAGGTTAATTATAAGGCTAATAAGAGGCCCTGAAATTGAGATTAAATAGAAATTTATTAACAGGGTCTCAAACTGAGGTTAATTAGAAGGCTAATAGGGGAGCTGAAATAAAGGTTACTTAGCAGGCTAATAAGTGATTTAAACTAGGAGTCATAGGGACGCTTCATACATTCCTAGGTAAGTCTTACAGTACACGAGTGGCTTTGATTACTGTCACTTGGCCATTTGCAGAAAACCTCTACGTTTTTGTGGAAAAGTTTTCCTTACATCTATTAATCTAAAATACTTCTCTACAACATACCAATAGTATTGAATTTTCAATTTTTTTTTTCTCATTTATTTTCCCTTTACATCTTTCTTCCTACTCGCCTCTCAACGAGGAAATAACACTCGACAGTAAGGAGGCGTTACTTTCCGATTCATTTGTTTACTTAGAGTTGATGTAATTTGGAAACAAAGATAATCAATCGAGTATCTGTATTTATAAATGATATGTAAATCTGAATAAAGTAAGCTTTTCCTTTGTCTATTTATCCTTAGTTATTATATAAAAGCAAATATTTACATTTCCCTTATTTGCTGACTTTGTCGAGATTATGGACTTCGAAAACCACTCGATGCTAAAAGCGAAGAGAACTGAATTTCCTGAATACTTCTCTAATAACAAACAAACTAACATATTTACATTAATCATCTTCACAACAAGACAATGCGAGTCGGAAAGAGGATTGTCTCGAAAATCCCCAGAGTTTATAGTTAATAATTATTTCAGATCTCTGTCCATATCTCACTGGTTCAGTTGTGTCGTATTTTTCGAACAATTTTCAAAGGATTTCAGAAGATTAGAGTTGCTTTCACTGCCAGATCTGTTTTAATTCCCTTAATATCTATGGTGTGACTTTCCCTTCGATGAAAACAAAGGACAAATGTCGGCGACTTTTATACTGTTTAAAATTAAAACTAAAAATTTAAATAATCTTCCATTTACAGAGCTCCAGAAAAGGTGGTGTTAATTTAGATTTCATCTGTATTGAAGTTTGGGAATGATAATACAATATAGAAAGGATCTATTCTTTAATGATTACACTTAATAGCAAGAGTCGTAGATAGATATTTCTATTTTCAATAGACGCTTATATATTATTGGAGGCGGATTTTATTAAAAATGAGACCTCATCCAATAAATATGCAGGGAAAATTTGATTATCTATGAGGATGAAAAGAATGGAACATGAGCTCAGAAATTTCATCATGTATGAAGAGAAAAAGAATGGAACGTTAATTTAGAAGCGCATTACGACGGCCTTCTAAAATTAGCAGTTTATTTCATTACCTGTAAATTCAGGATTTTAAATGACACATATCCTAAATACAGAGGATGGAAGGATATTTCTCAATCCAAAGGAATGAATTAGAATGTCCAGTTCACGGCACATTGTAGTTTGCAATTAGTTACAGACCCAGCCTACTTACATTTAATTCTATATTTTCTAATCACAACTGCAAATTGATTTTATGCAGAAATACTGCGTTATGGAAAATACACAAAAAAATGGGTAAGAAGACAATTTACGAAAGAATGAAAAGATTAGTTACGGAGAAATGAATAATCAAGTTTGTTACCCTTTTTGTGACGAGTATGGTCGCAAAGATGAAACAGTCTACGGGTAATGAACTCCCTATTCAACTATCACAAACTACATAGCGAATATTTATTTCATTGTTATTTTCATCATTATCATTATTAAAGGGATTAAGATTTACCAGCCCATGAGTCCAATTTGACTTCTCCAGAGTTGTACCGAATAATTTGGAATATAAAACATATATACATTATATATTTGAAATATCGTGAGTGCAAAATTTATATCCTTATAAATATGCAATAGACATTATTATCATTATTATTATTATTATTATTATTAATTGCTACAACCCTAGTTGGAAAAGCACAAAGCAATAAGCCTAGGGCCTCCAACAGGGAAAATAGCCCAGTGAGGAAAACAAACAAGGTAAAATTAAATCTTTAAGAAGAGTAACAACATTAAAATAAATATCTCCTTTATAAACTATAAACACAAGAGGAAAAGAAATACGATAGAATTGGGTGCCCGATTTTACCCTCAAGCAAGAGAACTCTAACCCAAGGCAGTGGAAGACCATGGTACAGAGGCTATAGTAATACCCAAAATTAGACAACAATGGTTTGATTTTGGAGTGTCCTTCTCCTAGAAGAGCTGCTTACCAGCGGTAGTATCTCAACGGGTGGCTGGTTCCCTGGCCAACATACTACCTTAAGGAGTTTACTTGTGAGGGAGTGTGGGGGGAGGGTCCCAATGAGGTACAAATGACTAGAACTAGTTATTTTCAATAGGATCTTGGCTTGTGTAGACATATAAAACGTAAGTAGTTTATCCAACACAAAACCATTTATATAGAATACACTATAATATGAATCAAAGTTATTCTTACAATTTATTCATTCAGAACGTAATGAAAAATTGATACTCTAATGCTTCCTTAACAACTTTGAAGTTTATTTTTCATCATTAACTGTCAATTTAACAACAGAACAAAAACTAATTAGTCATAGGTTGAAACTTTTGTACGACATTATTACTTACACGTGCCATTAATGCTTCATAATTTAAAAGAGCAGTGAAATAAACCTTAACCATCTCCTTAGAAATTCTCTTAACGAAAGGCTTTGAATTTATTGCTGTAAATACTATCACAACCCATAACCTCCCTTAGTTAACCTTGACTTCTGCCTTCGAATAGTGACTAAGATGCGTTGTATCAAAAAACAACAAGTTTTTCTATTTTCGTATTAACTATCCCTTTAAGACTATCTATGAGGGGATGAAATAATCCGAACACAAGTTAAATGTGTTAATCATATTATTCGAAAAAAAAAAAAAACAGGGAGTTTCTATTACCATATTTCGAGAGAAGATATCATTCGAACAAAAGGAATTAGTGATATCTGTATAAAGATTATATCATCCGAACGCGATATAGATAATTCTTCTATTACCCTATTTGTAACAAGATATATCCTCTATACTGTATAATAAAGAGCAAGTGTCCGGCTATATATATATATATATATATATATATATATATATATATATATATATACATATATATATATATACATATATATATATACTATATATATATATATATATATATATATATATATATATATATATATATATATATATATATATATATATATATATGTAATCCAGCAATCACCAAACCGTGGCCACGTTCGAACCCCTTGAATCATAGTCTATGTCGAATGAGACATAGAAAGGATTTGATGATACATAAAAGCGATGAAATTTGTTCCCTTTGATTTATTACCTCCACCAAAGAAGTTGGAAGGAGGTTATGTTTTCGCCCCTATTTGTGTGTTTGTTTGTGTGTGTGTGTTTGTTTGTGAATAGCTCCCTGGCCACAATTTTAATCGTAGAGTAATGAAACTTACAGGGATTAACTGCTGAGTAAAAAGCTGGAGATGATTAAATATTTGAAGGTCAAAGGTCAAGGTCACAGTTAAGCAAAATGTCTAATTTACGTCGCATAACCAGCCATAAGTTTGGACATCGTTGTTACAGGCTTCAAACTTGGTTTATATTTGAGTGTATGAAAATCCAGGCCAATTAATACATGTTATGGTTAAAGGTCAAGGTCAAACTCGAGCAAAAGATCGAGAAATAAACTGCCGAGGCGGAGGTCTACGCTCTATTGAGTGCTCGGCAAACATCCAAAACTTAATTCAGCTTCTCTTGAAGTTGCCTTTGAAAAAAAAGCAATATTGCTCAATACCGCGAAAATTCTTGATGAAGGGAGAAAAGAATAAAGGAAATCGTTAAAACATCTTTATGTTCGAAATTTCATCACTGTAAGTTTCTTGGGAATTGATTTCTTTGATGTTCTGATTTCCTGTTATGGGAAAAAAAAACACTTAGTGTCCTTATGTAAGAGGAGAATATAGGAAATAGGGTTAGCTTAAAATAAAAATTATCATAGGCCCCGGATTTTTTGTCATATTGCTATACTCTTAAAAAATTACAATACGTTTTTTAACAACAGTTGATGAAAATGAAATCTAAATAAAATTACGTCTTTTAGATGAATTTGTTTAATGCAGAAGATTAATAGCTTCGTAATCATAAGATTAGTTTCGCTGCAATATAAAATATAACCACACCAAAATACTGTTCCTTAACGACTTAGTTTCCAAGGATTTGCCCATTTGTAAGCTACTTACACGGAAAATATCTAAGAGGAGAAAATACTTCCTCTGAGCAGAAGACGAAAATGTCAGAAGCAGACAAAAGTGCTTATAGCAACCATTCGGCGTCAATGACCTTTGATGTCAGGATCCCAGAAAACTTCAAGTCAATCAATTAATTATAGTAACCATCTTTGATTAACCCTCGGAAATTGGTAATTATGTTGCTATGGCTACTACATCCATAGGATGTCCTTGGCAATAAGACCTTTTGAGACCCCCTTCTCAGGAAAAGTAGATTTATGAGGTGGTAATCTAATCTAAATGGTTTATTGACCCTGTCATTTTTCTGTGTTATGCTTTCGCTGGTCGTAAATCTTCTAATTTTTCTATAGGTGGCCTTAACACTTACTTAAGTCACACCTAACGCCTTAACTTCACTCCCTATTTATCTATTTCATTTATTCAACCTTGGTGAGCTTAGAGTTGCACTATCAATTACTTTAGATCGGAATACAGTTACGCGATTGCACAAGTCTCTAAAAGTGTTAAAAAAATCACATACCCGAAAAATAAAAGGAATAGTTTCCTGCATTCATATACAGACACCAATCTCTCTCTCTCTCTCTCTCTCTCTCTCTCTCTCTCTCTCTCTCTCTCTCTCCCTCTCTCTCTCTCTCTCTCTCTATTAAACCGGCCATTAAAATATGATAGAATTTACCATAATTGCAGTGAAAACGAACGAAGAATTAAGAAATGAAAACCTTGGAAAAGAACAGAAAATTCGTCTTCTGTGTAAAACTTCTCCTGTTTTCCTCCGGAGACACTGAAGATTCCTACGAGAGAGAGAGAGAGAGAGAGAGAGAGAGAGAGAGAGAGAGAGAGAGAGAGAGAGAATTCCTTAATATTTCGATGATTTCCATAATTGTTAACACGAATACAAAGGAAATTGATAGGGAATGAATGAAGATGAAAAAAGAACGCTTCCAGAATGTCTTCAGAGAGTTAGATTTGCCTCAGAAACGTTTTAGGAGATAAATGTTACGATTTGCACAAAAAGAAAACTATGAATAAATATTTCCTTTTGTT
>NC_090752.1:91134806-91144806 GCF_036898095.1 Palaemon carinicauda | reverse complement strand
GTCTTCAGAATAATAAAATTCCACAACAAAGAGGAAGGGGAGACGTGAATCGAGAACAGACACGAAATTTCCCTGATCATCATTCCTCTGTAACGACGTAATGTCCTTCCCTTAAAGAAAAAAGACATTGTCACTGATACCACAGTAATAAAAAAAAAAAAAAAAAGCTCTTTTATCATGATAATGTTATCACCACTATTGAGATAACAGCATCCAGAGTATCTGGACAATAGCATCCTATTTGGAACACTATCTCTTTAGTCTTCGCTATCGACATGGGTGACTCTGTAATGACCCCTTTTGCACTGTTATTACCCCGCCTATCAACGCCTGGCCCCCTAACCCCCCAATGCCTACTTCCCCCTCTCTCATCCCTCCCCTAACCCCCAATTCCCCCTTCCCCTCTCTCAACCCCCCCCCCCCCGCTTCGACTTCATCTCTATCCGGTGTAAATGCATTGCCAATAATGCCGCATTACCATAATGAAGTCGTTGAAGGATATTCATCAGTTGTGGTAACGACCCAAGAAGAATATGGGTTTGAAATTCCTTAATTTTTATGGTATAAAAGTTTTCAGGGATCTTTTGTATATTTTTTTCCTTCTAATTAAAAGGAAAAAAGATGATTTTCTCACTATACTAGTTTTGCCTCACTACTTAGATATGTTACTTAAGTCATTTAGGCATTCGAAAGAAATAGCATTTTGAATGGGCTTTGAACAACCGAAATACTAAAAAGGTTGTAATTGTTGAGGGGAGAGAGTAAATAAAGATGCTCCATCGCTCTCTCTCTCTCTCTCTCTCTCTCTCTCTCTCTCTGCAACGCTCCTCTGTTCCTCTTATAAAATGCAAGCCTTAAACTTCCCTCCTCATTAATGACAAGGGTACAGTCGGACACAGGAATTATTGGCACACTACACTGAGGAAGTTTGCTCTGTCACCCCCTTACTGCCCGGCGAGTAACCTCACAGATAGTGTACGGAGAGAAGGCAGAGGTGCAGGGCAGGGCTACACAGTAAGGGTGTGACAGGGTGTACTTCCTCAGAGCGAGGTGTGTCAG
Organism: Palaemon carinicauda; assembly: GCF_036898095.1. NCBI lineage: Eukaryota > Metazoa > Arthropoda > Malacostraca > Decapoda > Palaemonidae > Palaemon > Palaemon carinicauda. The sequence continues at coordinate 91,143,747 of NC_090752.1, read as the reverse complement.
TAATACCCGTGTCCAACTGTACCTATGATGAAGAATATAACTCAAAATCGACCAATACATTATCAACTGAATATAAGAGAAAAATCTAATACCTTTATTGATTTTATAAATCTTTATTATTATTATTATTATTATTATTATTATTATTATTATTATTATTATTATTATTATTATTATTATCCAAGCTACAACCCTAGTTGGAAAAGCAAGATGCTATAAGCCCAGGGGCTCCAACAGGGAAAAATAGCCCAGTGAGGAAAGGAAATAAGGAAATAAATAAATGAAGAGAACAAATTAACAATAAATCATTCTAAAATAAGTAACAACGTCAAAACAGACATGTCATATATAAACTATTAACAACATAAAAAACAAATATGTCATAAATAAACTATAAAAAGACTCATGTCCGCCTGGTCAACAAAAAAGCATTTGCTCCAACTTTGAACTTTTGAAGTTCTACTGATTCAACCACCCGATTAGGAAGATCATTCCACAACTTGGTAACAGCTGGAATTAAACTTCTAGAGTATTGCGTAGTATTGAGCCTTGTGATGGAGAAGGCCTGGCTATTAGAATTAACTGCCTGCATAGTATCACGAACAGGATAGAATTGTCTAGGGAGATCTGAATGTAAAGGATGGTCAGAGTTATGAAAAATCTTATGCAACATGCATAATGAACTAATTGAACGACGGTGCCAGAGATTAATATCTAGATCAGGAATAAGAAATTTAATAGACCGTAAGTTTCTGTCCAACAAATTAAGATGAGAATCAGCAGCTGAACACCAGACAGGAGAACAATACTCAAAACAAGGTAGAATGAAAGAATTAAAACACTTCTTCAGAATAGATTGATCACCGAAGATCTTGAAAGACTTTCTCAATAAGCCTATTTTTTGTGCAATTGAAGAAGACACAGACCTTATATGTTTCTCAAAAGTAAATTTACTGTCGAGAATCACACCTAAAATTTAGAAAGAGTCGTACATATTTAAAGAAATATTATCAATACTGAGATCTGGATGTTGAGGAGCCACCGTCCTTGACCTACTTACAATCATACTTTGAGTTTTGTTAGGATTCAACTTCATACCCCATAATTTGCACCAAGCACTAATTCTAGCTAAATCTCTAATAACCAACCCCAGATCTACATTCAGGGGATGGAATTGATGCAAAGAGAGTAGCATCATCTGCATATGCAACAAGCTTGTTTTCTAGGCCAAACCACATGTCATGTGTGTATAGTATGAAAAGTAATGGGCCAAGAACACTACCCTGTGGAACACCGATATCACATTCCTATAATCACTATGGTGCCCATCAACATCAACTCTTTGAGATCTGTTACTTAAAAAAATCAATAATAATGCTAAGAAACGACCCACCCACTCCCAACTGTTTCAGTTTGAAAACAAGGGCCTCATGATTAACACGGCCAAAGGCAGCACTAAAATCAAGGCCAATCATACGAACTTCCCGACCACAATCAAGGGATTTCTGTACAGCATTGGAGATTGTGAGAAGGGCATTACAGGCTCCAAGGCCTTTACGAAAACCAAATTGCAAACTAGGGAGTAGATGATTACCTTCAGCAAACTTATTAAGACGTTTTGCCAGAAGACGTTCAAAAACTTTAGATAATATGGGAGTTATGGAAATTGGGCGGTAATCAGTGGGATTTGAGCTACCACAAACACATTTACATAGAGGAGTAACATTACCAATTCTCCAACTAGTGCTAAAAGCCCCTCTTCTTGCTAACTTGCGCAAAATAACAGATAACTTTGGAGCTAAGAAATCTGCTGTCTTAGTAAAAAAAAAACAAAGGAAAAATACCATTTGGATCTACACCTCCATAGGCATCAAGGTCCACCAACAGAGCTTTAATCTCACGAGATCGAAAAGCTAAACTAGTTAGTTTAGCCTCAGGAAAACAGGAATGAGGAAGTTCAAGTTTTTCATTACTCTGTTTACTGTCAAAAACATCAGCCAAAAAGGGTTGCCTTTTCCTTTGGACAGTGAGTGACTGAGCCATCTGATTTAAGTAAAGGAGGAACTGTTGCATCTACACCAAAGAGTGCAGATTTAAGGGTAGACCACCATTTGTTCCTGAGTTATACCAGAAAGTGTTTCTTTTATGGTTAAATTGTACTCCTTTTCAGTTGAGGCATAAACACTCTGAGCAAAAGCTCGAAGCTGAGTACAGTATAGTTGTTCCAGGTCAAATCTGATCTGTTACCCTTCCAAAGATGATAGGCCTCCTGTTTCTCCAAATAAGCACGTCTACAATCATCATTGAACCAATTCTACAGAGTTCTTAGGTTATTGGGACTTTCAATTCGGATACATATTCATTTTTATTAAATTCAAATTCTTGGAATATTATCCAAAAAGTATATTACTGTTTGGAGCTTTTTTCACGGCAATAGTTTATTTTATCCATGTATTATTGCAGTTTGTATTGTAAGGCAAAATTAAAAGTTCGTTTAAAAACATTTTAAGGGTCATTTGAGGATAAAATTTAAAAATTAATATTAAGAGTTCACTGGGAATTCAAAATACAATAACTGTAACAAGGAACACACTGCATTCAAAAACGTATCATGACTAAAAATAAATGAAAGAGAATGAAAATTTGTAAAAAAAAAAAAAAAAAAAAAAAAAAAGTAAATTACGTAAAGATGACTAAAATAGGTTTTCAAATGTCACAGGAATCAACAGATCAATTCTCTTATAACTAAAGCGGCACTCAGTGGACCTCAGACCTCCGCCGAGACAGCTTATTTCTCGACCGTTTACTCGATCTTGAACTTTGACCTTTGACCTTAACATGTATTAATTGGCGTGGATTTCACACACTCAAATATGAACCAAGTTTCATGTCTCTGTGATAACGATGTCCGAACTTATGGCTGATCGCGTGAAATGGACATTTTGTTTGACCGTAACCTTGACCTTCAAACATTTAATCATTTCCAGCTTTTTCCATAACGGTTAATCCCTGAAAGCTTCATTACTCTACGATTAAAATAGTGGTCAGGAAGCTGTTCACAAACAAACACACACACACAAACAGGGGCAAAAACATAACCTCCTTCCAATCTCGTTGGCGGAGGTAATAACTGATGCATTGACCATAAACCAAAATTTCAAAAGTTGTGAGCAATTTTGGGCCTCAAAAGTATTGGAATATTCCTCAATGTTTGTCAATGTTCGGTCAATAACATCAACTTTATTCCACAGTTATTAGAATTTTAATCGTCAAACCGAATTCTGCAAATCCAATAATTATCACATATTTTCTCCATTACATTAGCAGTCATTGCAACATCAAATCAAGTTTAGCTACATGTGTCCTGTTGATTATTTTAATGGCATGAATATTATTATTAACATTAAATACCCTGAGATATTTGTATTGAAAATCTGTTTCGGACATTCAATATACATTACTTTTCTTTTTCCAGAATTATATAATTTTTTGTATTTTTTTGTTTTCCGAAGTCAATAATATTGATGCTGCGACGTAAGTATATTTTCAAATTATTCAATCAAAAAGTCATTTCTTGACCTTAGAATAGTTTACTTTCAACGATAAACATTAGGAATCGTAAAAGTATTGTTTATTCTCATGAATATTGATTAAAAACATTTTCATTGTTTATTTCAAATTTATTCCCTCAAAAAACAAAGCCTTAAGCTGTTTGTCTATCTATAAAATTACTATTTATTGTCATTGCTCTCTTTTATCGTAGAAAAAATACTCTCTCTCTCTCTCTCTCTCTCTCTCTCTCTCTCTCTCTCTCTCTCTCTCTCCTTTCACATTTTCAGTTATAAACTTCATTGTTTTGACTGATGCTAACGACCAGATATTAGAAAAATACCTTTACTTTTCTATGTTTTTTTTTTCCCAAGATTCTTTATTCACTGATGAAGATATAATAAAAATGAGTTTTTAAAACAAAATCTATAAATTCTTTCCTTTTAAAAGAAAGACAAATGATGAAGGAAAGAGTAGCAACAGATGTTATGGCAGAAAATCGATCCACAATTTATTGCTAAAAAATATGCTGAGTTGCAGCTTCAATTGGCAAGAAATATGAATCACAATTCCAATGATTTGGTTTAAAGGTTACTCATGAATGGTAGAGGCAAGAGGCAGGACAATGACATAGGACAAGGAATAAATAGAAATAAAAAAATCGTAATCAAGTAACAAAAATACAAAGACCTCATTACATTCATTCAGGGGACAAGTAACTCGATTAGCGACATAAAAAGAGTTTGATATTTTAGATCTTTTATTCTTTTTGAACATTGATAAAAAACTAAAAAGATGATGAAATTATTACATAGGAAATACGATCGAGCAGCTGGATAAAATGAAACTCGATATCATAGAGATGAGTACTACGTATATGTCAATCAAAGGATCATATGGAGAGGGCGCATCAGGCAACTGGGCCCCTTAATGTAAGGATACCGGTAGGAAATAAGATATTAATCAAAATCGTAAGAACAAGCAATGCCCATAATCATAAACATATTGCAGATGCATAAAAAACTATGGGTCTAACTGCCTGGGCGTCCAATAAGGATGGACATATATCTTACAGTGTCCAGTAAAACTTCAAATAATCTCTAAAACAGAAATGAGGAACACAGCATTTTGCTGGAATGTTTGAAGGTTAAAATACTGCTCATGAATGGCAGAGGCAAGAGACAGTGATATTGCCCTATCAAGCAGGACAATGCCCTAGTCACTGACCATATGTGCAAGTGATCAGCACCCAAGGCTCCACTCCATCCAAGCTGGGACCAAGGAAGACCAGGCAATGGCTACTGATGATTCAGCAGATACCTCTAGGCTCACTTACCCCCACCCACCCACCCATCCATCCATCCTTAGCTCACAAGAATGGTGAGGTTGCAGCGATCAAAGGAGCTAACGAGTTTGAGCGGGACTCGAACCCCAGTCTGCCGATCACCAGTCAGGGACGTTACCACATAGACCATCAGTAAAAAACACTCACATAATCGACTTGTTGGAAGGATTCAAGCACTCTCTGCAAAATCAATATGTTCCAGGTCCCGGTAGTTTGCATGAACAACAGCAAGGAATAACTAATAACTAATTAACTAATAACTCATCAAGATAAACACTTATCTTAAAATATTAGCAGGAGCTCCAATAGTGTACAAGAACACCGACAATGAACAAAAAAACTAGCATATGAACATACATCTTCAAGTGTTAAATGGAACTAAACATGCAGTAGTAGCTGTGTGAACACAATAAATAAATACAAAGTTATTATAACCTTTCATTACTCCAGCGAGAGACCGCATAGATTCTTCAACAGAACTGACATGATCTTTGTGGATTAAGGGTTTGAACTCAAATTAGGCCAAGAGGGCCAAATTGAAAATATATATTATAAAAATAAAATTTAAAAAATTGTTTGTTACGCAAATACAAAATGATTCGTTATTTATGAAATACATATTCCAGAAATAAGTAATTAAACAATTGTTTGTTAAACAAATGCAAAATTATTCGTCACAATAAACAAAGATATTAGGGAAATAAGAAATAAAACAACTGCATGTTATATAAATAAGAAATGCGTTGTAGCGAGATTAAGGAAATAAAACGGTAATAAATATAAGAAGAACATTTTGAAAATGACTATAGATTAAAATTAACTTTATCGAAAATAACATGCTTGAAAAAAAAGAAAAAAAACAATACACAAAAGGAGAAAATCCGAAAAAAAAAACTGGCATCAAAATTTAAGAGGAAAAAGGTAAATTCTTCACTATTCATCTGCTCGTGACATTTTGCCATTTTATATCATTACTCAAAAACTATTATCTGTCACACGTCGAAACTTTTGAGGGAAATCATGATGCCAAAATGATTGATTGCCTTCAGATGACAGTTCAGAGATGCATAATGTCTGGATTTCATGAGAGAGAGAGAGAGAGAGAGAGAGAGAGAGAGAGAGAGAGAGAGAGTCGTTACAAGACTAAAAATCCTAGGAAAAATCTTACAGTTCAACTAAAAATATGTTAATTTGCTCATTAACTTCTTTCTGTCTTGCAATATTTTGGATGGGAGTTCGAGTTAACTCAAGCTCCAGAGAGAGAGAGAGAGAGAGAGAGAGAGAGAGAGAGAGAGAGAGAGAGAGAGAGAGAGAGAACGTTTCAAGACTAAAAATCCTAGAAAAAAATCTTGCAATTAAACTAACTAGATGTTAATTTATTCCTTAACGTCTTTCTGTCTTGCAATCTATTGGATGGGAGTTCGAGCAACACTCAAGCTCGATACTATCTGTTAGTGTTTACAACCTCATCATCCTTGCGAGGTAGAGGAGCCTATAGGTCTACCTGCTAAGTCATTAACAGCCATTGCCTGGCACTCCCTGGGCCTAGCTTGATGGAGAGGTGCACTTACGCGCTGCTCCTATGCATACCGTACATGGTCAATCTCTAGGGCATTGTCCTGTCCCTTGATTTTGCCATTTATGAGCGGCATTTAAACAAGACATTGTCTATTATGAAGTGCATTAAATTCTGGAAACCTTATCTTATCATGCAAATCAAACACAAAAATTTGCATGTAATCAGAAAAACTCTGAAAGCAAATTCAAATAACCCTTTTTGATGGGGTGCTTTGAAGTGCTAACCTGATTAACATTAGCACATTTAGAAGCATCAAGCACAAAAATTGAAGGACATTGAAGACATAATTCTAAATTCCTATCCTTCATATTCTTATAATCTAAGAACCCAGTCATTTCATATCCTATTCATAAATGATGAACAGATTTCAAAAATTCATTTATAACTATCACGATAAGATCATAACTTTATCATCAGCACTCGAGATAAGATAAGGATGTTCCTACCAGCCACCATAATTACAAAATAATATTCCTACCAGATATGATAAGAAAATAATTTTCAAATCAAATAACATGATAATCAACCAACCCGTATTCAAGATAAGACGGTAATTTCTGTGCGACGTCATGATAAGATATTTTCTTATTAGATATGATGATAAGAGGGAAATGACCTTATCAAACGTTAACACTAGAAGCTTCCCTGTTGTTAGTCATATTCCCATATTTTATTTTAATTAACATTACATTAGTGTACGTGACCAGTTACAAATGACGTCTAAACATCTAGATAGATATGAATACACTTCCCACCCCTTCCCCCTTTCATAACTACAACCTCGCTCAGGGTATGACTATTCTCTCGTCCCTACCCAAGGGACGGAGAAAGACGGAGTCTTGCCGGGGAGCGTGACCACATATACTGTATATATATATATATATATATATATATATATATATATATATATATATATATATATATATATATATATATATATATATATATATATATGGTTTTTTATTATATAGGGAAGATTATCAACATCACGCGCCAATAAGAAAAGAGCACAGTATGAATGGTTAAGGACCTTTCCCTCTGCGACCCTGGTCAAGTGCTGTGATTTCACCAAGAGGTCCTACAACTAGAAAGGTCAAGCTTTGGACGAAACCAAGTTAACCTTATTTACTCTAGCCCGACGTAACAATGCCCAACTACACAATTAACTGATTTGTCTCGGGAATTATAAGTTAGCTAACGGTATCCTTTTTGAGTTCGCATTCTAACCAACATACTTCTAATTTTATCATGGTTATCTCTTGCATTTTACTCCATTGAAAACTTTATTAGGATATATAAAACAAATTTTACGTAAATATGCAAATATTTTAAATTTTCATTAAAGGATGAAACATGTAAAAACAGTGGACCATCAGGGGACCTGGAAGAAAATAAGAAACAGGGCACACCTGACCTGCTGGAATGGAGTAATTGGAATAGGAGGGCCTCAATATTCAAGGAGACAAGAGGCAATGGAATGGGCTTTAAAACATATTACCATTACTATCACAGACATTAAAAGTTCACACTTATAAAAAGCTGAATAGTAAAAGCATAAAAGCCCCAGCAGGGATAGCAGTGATAACGGAAAAGGAAACAAAGAAGAATAAGATATAAAAGAGAAATATTAAAATTTAACAAGAGCAATATGAATAATAGAGAGAGGACAGTAATGAAAAAGACTATGGATCAATGGCTCTGGCAATGTCCAAAACTATACAAAATTTGGTTTAATTTACGTACTAAAGAGTTCCTAATATCCTTGTCATTTGGCCAATAGACACAGAAAAGTCACTATATACTTACGTTTGCAACGTGTGCCAGGCATTTATTTGTGAGGTATGTGAGGAAAGAACGCACTGAAAAAGGAATGTATCCAGACTATTTGATAGAAGTGTAGGCAAAGAAAAGACCAGTTTCTAAAGAAAGATATAACATCAAACCGTCTAACCATTCCATAAAGGAGGCTTTAATTCTCTAATGTTGGTATCTTAATATGGGATATATATTATATATATATATATATATATATATATATATATATATATATATATATATATATATATATATATATATACCATATTAAGATACCAGCATTATAGAATTATAGCATCTTTTATGGAATATAAATATATAAATATATATATATATATATATATATATATATATATATAATATATATATATATATATATATATCCCATATTAAGATACCAGCATTATAGAATTATAGCATCTTTTATGGAATATATATATATATATAATATATATATATATATATATATATATATGCTTTATACAGTTGTTCAACAAGCATACATTTCATAAGTCGATGAGGACCATAAAAACGATAAATTATATTAAAAAATACAAATTCCACAAACTCTAAATTTTCTAGACGAGATTTTATCGAGAAAAAAAAAATAAGTAAACGCTCTGTCACTCAACAAAAATCACCACAAATCAAGA
>NC_090752.1:91122306-91127306 GCF_036898095.1 Palaemon carinicauda | reverse complement strand
TATATATATATATATATATGCATATATATATATATATATATATATATATATATATATATATATATATATATGAGAGAGAGAGAGAGAGAGAGAGAGAGAGAGAGAGAGAGAGAGAGAGAGAGAGAGAGAGAGAGAGAGAGAGAGAGAGACCCTTCCTCACCTTATTCAATAAGCTCTCAGCATATGTGTTGCTACATGAATTTAATAAAGAAAAGCCTCTCCATTGAAAAGATTCTTTTTGAAAGGAACGCCGCATCTGAAGGAGGTCTCCGCTGAAGAATCTTTTGGAACTTTTTCTTTGAAAATTGTTTCGTCGAAAGACAGACAGCTGAGCTCATAATCTTTTTGAAATTCGGAGATTATTCATTCGTATTCACTTAAGCACCTGTAAGCTTTAGAAATTACTCGTTCTTTCTGTCTTGAATAACTTGTTATTCAATCTTTTATTTTTACAGTGAATCTATTTGATCTATTCTAACGGGATGAGATTATGCTCTCTCTCTCTCTCTCTCTCTCTCTCTCTCTCTCTCTCTACATTATATATATATATATATATATATATATATATATATATATATATATATATATATATATATATACATGCTCCTTATTATATAGGGGCATTTCACAACTGCATTTCTACCAAAGTTGTTAATATCTTCATAATGCAATTTGACTGTTTTGTCCTCATCAAAATGACTGAAAACCTATTTAACATATTCCATTAAAAGCTAAGCTTTTCAGCTGTACAACACTCAAGTATGAGGTACTAGGATCAGGGCAAGGGGGAGTGAATATTTGAGTATAAGTCCTTTTACTAAGCTAGGATTTCCCTATCACTTATACTGGAAGGTTTGTCTGAAAATACCATAGAAAAAAACATGTAGAAAAGTTAAGTTTTTCACTCTTAACGAAACGAAGAACGAAAAAAGTGATCCGTCAAAACTTACAAATTTCATTTAAACTGACTATATATTTTTATGTAAGAACTTTGCACGGATTTTTGTTTGCAGTCTGGGATGGTAAGAAGAGAGAGAGAGAGAGAGAGAGAGAGAGAGAGAGAGAGAGAGAGAGAGAGAGAGAGAGAGAGAGTCTTACTAATAATGTTTAGCCCGGTCAGTACACATTCAGTCAAGTAAATATTGTTATCATGTATCCTATGCACATATACGAATAAACACATTCTCCTTTTCTCGTTATCAACGAGTAAATTAGTTAGAGCTTAACAATCTTCAGAGGTTACAATCGTTTGATCTCGAAAAGTTGTTTTACCAATTAAAAATTCTATGGCATTGCATGACTGTATCATTACCGTCAATTATTTCCCATCATTTATTACTATAGCTATTAGGCCTAACACTGTTCTCACCACTAATAATAGTGCTATTAGGCATATCTCTGTTCTTACCACTACTATTAGGCAAACCACTGTTCTCCCCACTACATTTACTGTTATTAGGTATTCCAATGCTGTCACCAATACTACTACTGCAATTAAGCATACCACTGTTCTTATCACTACTATTAGGCATACCACTGTTCTAACTACTACGTTTACTGATATTAGGCACACCGCTGTTCTTACCAATGCTATTAATGCTGCTGTTCTTGCTACTACTATTTGGTATATCACCGTTCTTACCAATGCTAAATTTATCACTACTATTAGGCATACACTGTTCTTACCATTACTATTAATGCAATTAGGCATAACACTGTACTTGTCACTACCATTAAGTATACCACTGTTCTTACCAATACTATTAATAACTACTACTATTACTACTACTACTACTAATGCTACATCTCTCTCTCTCTCTCTCTCTCTCTCTCTCTCTCTCTCTCTATCTCTCTCTCTCTCTCTCATGGCGTATGTAGTACACTCCGCAAACAAGAATAAAGTACCAAAATTCTTACAGGACGAGAGTAAGGCCATTTACTAAAGTTTCATTAAATTGAAAAAGTTTATTGACCTAAGCAGTGCATTATGAAACAGATCGTCAGTCGACTGATGCAGATCTAACTCGGGAGTGGGGAGAAAAACTGAGGGGAAGAGAAGAAAACAATACAAGTTAAAGATTCCCCCCCCACAATATCCTAATCAAGACTTGGCAAATCTTAATACCATCGGGAAAAATCTCTCTCTCTCTCTCTCTCTCTCTCTCTCTCTCTCTCTCTCTCTCTCTCTCTCTCTCTCTCTCTCTCGGTGATTTGTCTACAATTCTTTTCACTTAGTGTTCACTACATCGTTTCCTGGATGAAATTCCATGTTCATGTATATATGGCAGTCATTCTCTCTCTCTCTCTCTCTCTCTCTCTCTCTCTCTCTCTCTCTCTCTCTCTCTCTCTCTCTCTCTCTCTCTCTCTCTCTCTCTAAGGTTAATCTTACTAGTTAATCCTCAAATGCCTGACCAAGAGAGAACAAAAAATTTTTAAATTATGAAAAATATGAAAGAAACTACTAACAAGCCCACATCTTTTTTCATTGGAATATTTATTTCTTGTACTGAAAACAAACTCGAAATATATTCTCAGACCCAAAAATGTGGTACTTTTGAATTCTACCAATACATATTCAACATGGAAATAATTGTTTTTTTGCGCTACGAGTGAAAAGGTATACCATTGTGGAGGATTAATTTTTTTTTTGTTTTATTTTTATTTATTTTTTGGTTTGGCAAATCGAGAGAGAGAGAGAGAGAGAGAGAGAGAGAGAGAGGGGGGGGGGGTAGTTAGTGTATCAACTGTTTGTTGTGAGAAAGACTGTTGGTATAAATGAGATTGTTTGTTTATGTTTTTAGCTAGGTTACGACAGTGGTGAACGTCTTGGGCGAATGGCTTTTTTATTTGACAGCAGCAAGGGGCAGTAGTGTGAATGCTGGATTATCATTATTATTTTTTCGACCAGCAGGGAAGTGTTCGTATATTTTTGAGTAGGAACAGTTTTGTTTATATTTGCTTGTCGTGATTGTGAATGATAGGAACAGCGATAGTTTAGTTAGCTAGGAGTGTTCATAAGTGTTTTTCTTTTTTATTTTTGCAGGCCGTAATTCCTCCTTTGGAGAGAACTTATATTTTGAATATTGATTGCTGATGACCTGGCTTGTGATAAGGGACTTGGAACTGACTGCTCTTTTAAATTTGGATATAATCGGTAACGACTTTGGCTGTAAGAAGGAATTTTCGATTGATGATGATATGGCGATGATAACTACGACCCCAATCAGGGAGGCATCTGTGGCCAATTGCCACACTGTGTAGTGTTACCCACAGAGCTGTGGTAGTTTGCCGTTAAAGACAGTTGGCAGTGTGTGGACGACTGTATTGGTGTCCATATATATATATATATATATTATATATATATATATATATATATATATATATATATATATATATATAGTTGGTTGTGGTGCATCTTAGTTTAAGTTTTGATATTTTTTCTCTGGGTTTATGTGAAAGTGGTTATTTTATTCATTTTATATGTTAAGTTTTTTTTTTGTGTTGTCTGTATGATATCTTTGGTTTTAAGTATAGTAATAATTTTGGTTGTGTTTAGTTTTAAGAATATAGTGTTAAGGTTATGATTGTTTTTTATGTCCTTTTTGTTTAAGAGTCCAGTTTATGATAACCTAAGGGAAAAGTTAGTGCAGAGGAGACATTTGTCAGTTAGTGTGATCAAGGGTGGGGGGGTTGTTTTTGCAACATCCCGCCACACCATGGTAAGGTTTTCTTTTTAAGGTTTAAAGGCCGCTCGTGAATGGCAGAGGCAAGAGATAGGGACATTGTCCTAGAAAGCAAGACTGACCACATATACATATGATCAGCGCCCAATGCCCCTCTCCACCCAAGCTAGGACCAAGGAGGGCTAGGCAATGGCTGCTGATGACTCAGCAGGTAGACTTGTAGGCTCTCAACACTCCCCCACTCCATAGCTCACAAGGATGGTGAGGTAGCAGAAACCAAAGGGACTAACGAGTTTTGAGCAGGATTCGAACCTCAGTCTGGCATTCACCAGTAAGGGACGTTACAACATCGGCCATCACAACCCTATATGTTAAATATTAACATTTCGTCTTTATCCTAGATTTTATAATAGCCTTGCTAACTAGGAAATGGTTAATACATTCATATGCTGGACTCATAAACTAGTTTTATCATTCTTTCATGTTTCTTGGCCACGACTACTTTATTGGGTATTATTTTACTTGTGGACATTAATTGCTTTCAACATGAAAATACAGATTTTTCTGTTGAATTATGATGTGATTTGAATGATTTTCAAGTTTATTTCCATCGCAAATGAATACTTATCCTTCCACCACCCCTCCCCCTATAGCTAACAATCTGGGGGAACCTCCTTGGGAAGCGGGGTTTTGGGTGGGGGAGATAAAGTAGGTAAAAACAGGGCAAAATGGAGGAAAAAAACCAAAATATAACACTCAAACATATAAAAATGGACCGGTATACAGGTATACACTGAATTCGAAATACATAAAAACACTGGAAATGGGAAAACCCGAGCCAAGAATTTTACATGAGAAAATGGCATACAAATGCATTATATGACCAGTTATTGCACGTCACATTGTAGTCGTGCACTAAACTAACCTTAATTTTCTGACCTAACCTGTCACTGAATATATCTGCACCATAATTAAAATAATACCTGATCGGTACCTAATACTACAGAAATAAATATCATACTCACCATTACTCTCAGTCTTACAAGCCTGAACAATGGGGCTCCTGCTCCTGCTCCTCCTCCTCCTCCTCCTCCTCCTGTGGCCTCTTGGGCCGTTGCCTCTCTCCTTGAGGAGGGTACAGCAATGCAGCAGTTTTACAAAAATAATGTAGTCGCTGATTTTCAGGGAATCGTTTTACAAATAAATAGCGAGATATATATTGCTTAAAATATTGTGAGCGATTTCCAGTCCGCTTGATCCACTCTTTGAGATCCCTCCAAAGTCTTTCAATATTTGGAGTATGTATCAATGAATTAT
>NC_090752.1:91104806-91107306 GCF_036898095.1 Palaemon carinicauda | reverse complement strand
CTCTTTTTAAAGCTTATTCATGAAAGGTCCATTTTAATGTGGCTACAGTTCTTGAAATATCTTATCTTAATTGTTCATCACTTCTCTTGTAGTTTATTCATTACCTTATTTGCTTTCCACATCGTGAAATTTTTCCTTATTGGAGTCCTAGGGCTTGAAGCATTCTTTTTTTTTTAACTATGGTTGTAGTTTGGCAAATAATAATAATAATAATAATAACAACATATGCCCAGAATAAGGGAGACTACTCTTTGCCGTCTCCGCATTGGTCACACTCGGATGACACAAGCGTTTCTGCTGGCTAACCAACACCAACCATATTGCGACAACTGTTTGGTACCCTTAACAGTGAGGCATTTGTTGACTGAATGCCTAACTTATAGCACAGAAAGAAAAAGATATCTGTTTGAGGCTCGGTGTGAGGAAGGTAGGTTCATCCTTGCCAAGATCCTTGGACATGATGTGTCGTACACTGCTAATGGCGACTTACGTAATACAATAAAAAGACAATACGTGAAACATATTACTATCTCTCTCTCTCTCTCTCTCTCTCTCTCTCTCTCTCTCTCTCTCTCTCTCTGTCTGTCACAGACAGCTCTGTGCCAGTGAATTCATAACTCAAGTCCTTATCTCTTACTTGGAAGGACTTAGGCTGATAATATTTCTCCTGGGCCCAGCTTTCTCTTCAGGGTAAAAAATAGAAGGCGATAAAACTTTGTATCCAAAGAAGCTGAGGCCAGCTTTAAACAGGATTACTTTTACGGCATTTGGCAAATTTCGAGATAACTTCAGTTTGTTTTTCGTATGGAAACGATAGGCTTTGTGTCTAAAAGAAGTTCCCTGTTCGTTCGAATAATGAAAAAAATATTTTCTTTAACTTGCTTCTGTATTTGATTTAAAAGTGAAATATTCCTGTAGCGAGTTATGTTGCTGTATTGAATCAGTTTACTGTTTGTTTAGAAATAGTGTTAATGCCAGTGACTCAGTTCCGTGTTCGATTACAAATACTGTAATAATGGTGGTGACGCGAGCCATTTTCCTGTTTGTTCAATATTAGAAGCATCAAGGAAGTGAGTTTGTTTTCTGCTCATTCAGAAATAGAAACCAATGTTGTAGTGAGTTGGTTCCCTATTGGCATAGGATATAGAAATATCGCTAAAAGGTCATTTCTATCAGAACAAAATTGAAACATTTCAAACTCTTTCTGTAAATTCGAAAACGGAGTATGTGCAGCAATAAGTCCCTATGAGTTTCTTTTTTTTTTGTCTGAACGGAAATAGAAATAATGACAAAGATCACATGTGTTTTAGCAAAACTAGAAAAATTTCTAGAGAAAGGCTGCTGTCTGTCTTTCTAGCGGAATTTATGTAAGCCGGATTAGTACATCGTGTAACGACATGGAATGAGTGACCTTTGGAGTAACCAAAAGTCAGCCATTACTTGGAGATTATTTCGAACGTTATTCAAAGCATTATTACTGTTATTATTAGTATCGTTGTTAATAACGTTGCTATAAGACAAACTGCAACCCTAGCGAAAAAGAGTAGGCCTATAGCTCAGTGGTCCTAACAGAGCAATAAACTATCAAATTAAAAAAATATATAAATAACCATGTTAAATAAATATCATGAAAATGAAAAGAAAATAATAATAACCTAATAAAAACTGTTTTATAGCTTTTTACAGTTTGGTGAACTTTATTAGATTAAATATATGTTATCTTCATCGCTTTTATAAAGTGAATACCAATTCTTGAGTTTTATTCGCATAATTAGCCTTTCATATTGAATCAAATTTGCAAATGCGTTTACATCCTGAGAGAGAGAGAGAGAGAGAGAGAGAGAGAGAGAGAGAGAGAGAGAGAGAGAGCAATTAATTTCCAACTTGTTCTATTCTAAAGATTATTATTCCAGGTTTTCATTCTGAAAAGTCTGAAAAATTTACGCATTAATTACGTAAACGCCAAAAAACAGAAATTGGTGACAGAAACCTGACGATGATGATGTTAGTTTCCATTTATCTCCTCCTACGCCCATTGACGCAAAGGGCCTCTCAAGTTAATTATATCAATAAAAATCTGTTATGATCTCAAATCATCACATCGAAGCGAAACCTCTTACTACAATTGTTCCTTAATGTATTTGCATGAGAAAGCTCAAGTATAAACACGGTTTCAATGAAAAAAAAAAAAAAAAATACGAACGATCTATTATCTCTGCATTATTCTGTTCCTATCGATCTTTCATTATTTTTTCTTTGATAGATTATCTTCGTCTCAAAATTATAGCGAAAACTACAATCTTTTTTTAGATGTTTTACTGAATTTTGTTTATCTATTCAAAATATCTTAGTCAGTTAATAAGATCGTTGTGAATTCTGCGACAAAAATGTCTGTAATTGCAGCGACCAAAAAGTCGTCATGAATGAAGCGACGAAAAGGTTTTTGTGAATCCAGAGACAACAAACGCATCGTAAACACAGCGACTAATTGCTGTGAATG
>NC_090752.1:91097306-91099806 GCF_036898095.1 Palaemon carinicauda | reverse complement strand
AAATACTTTACTTACTTGGAACACTGAAGTGATGGTAATATATTGGGACATAAGTCCCAGATGTCCACTGTCACAAATTTACACTGACATTATTTAGCTTCTGTTCTCGCAACCATTGTGCCTGCAGAGAGAAATAATCCCAGTGTCAAATAAATTATAATATATCGATTAAAAGACGAATATCAACAATACTTTCATCAATCAAATTAGACTGATGACAAGAAGCATAATTCAGAACGCTCCTATATTTTAACTATAACAGTGCACGCGCCCCGTCAAAAATGACGGCTAAATACTTAAGAGAAATACACACACACAGGTCCAACCATTGCACTTTCATAACTACAAAACGATGGTTTCCTAGTGTACCACTCTGGGTACCCTCTCTCAACAGGGCATGTACTACTCCTTTTCCTCACTATTTGAGGGAAGGGAAGGGATCGAGTGGTCATACATTTGGCAAATCTACTCAGCCGTCACAGGATATATATATATATATATATATATATATATATATATATATATATATATATATATATATATATATATATATAATAGATAGATAGATAAATAGATAGATAGATAGATAGATATATATATATATATATATATATATATATATATATATATATATATATTATTAATTGCTAAGATACAACCCTAGTTGCAAAAGCACAATGCTACAAGCCCAGGGGCTCCAACAGAGAAAACAGCCCAGAGAGGAAAGGAAACAAGGAAAAATAAAATTTTTAAGAAGAGTAACATTAAAATAAATATCTCCTTTATAAACTATACACTTTAACAAAACAAGAGGAAGAGAAATGAGATAAAATAGTGTGCCCGAGTGTACCCTCAAGCAAGAGAACTCTAACCCAAGACAGTGGAAGACCATGGTACAGAGGCTATGGCACTACCCAAGACTAGAGAATAATGGTTTGATTTTGGAGTGCCCTTCTCCTAGAAGAGCTGCTTATCATAGCTAAATAGTCTCTTCTACCCTTACCAAGAGGAAAGTGGCCACTGAACAATTAGTGCAGTAGTTAACCCATAGAGAGAAGAAGAATTGTTTGGTAATTTCGGTGTTGTCAGGTGTAGGAAGACAGAGGAGAATATGTAAAGAATTGGCCAGACTATTCGGTGTATGTGTAGGCAAAGGGAAAATGAACCATAACCAGAGAGAAGGATCCAATGTAAGACTGTCTGGCCAGTCAAAGTACCCCATAACTCTCCAGCGGCAGTCCAAATTAGGCTATATTCTTCCTAACCTATTATCGTCTACTTTTTCCACTTCACAGAATCATGTCACTTACACATACCAAAGGTCAAAACCTAAATTTAAGCTATAGTCAATTTTCCAGAGATTATATATCCTCTTACCTATTATCAGGGTTATCAAGATATTGCCCTCAATAGGATCAAATGCGTTTTATATAAACGATAGGACAATATTTCCATCTCTTTTTTTTTATTGGCTTGATACATATTTTCTACTTGTCGCATTTTTATGCTATTCTCGTCTTTATGTATGTGTGTATATATATATATATATATATATATATATATATATATATATATGTGTGTGTGTGTGTGTGTGTGTGTGTGAGTATATAATATATATATATATCGTCTTTATGTGTGTGTGTATATATATATATATATATATATATATATATATATATATATATATATATATATATATATATATATATATATATATATATATATTAGTTTTACAAGAGAAAAATAATGTTTATCTCTATATGAACGTATTATTATATAATGCCACTTTGGCACTGTGACGATAAAACAGGAACCGTTATTTCTGTTTAAAAGAGTAGATGAACACGGTATGGCCTTCTACTGCCCAAGATTAAAGAAAATATATACGAAGAAATGAAAACCTGAAGATTTGGATCAACTAAAAGGATACCGATATACATTTCGCCTACTGGAGAATGATAGAAAATAACTATAATAATAATGCCAATTATTACCATCATCTTTGCAATAATAATAAAGAAATATTAACAATAACAATAATAAAGAAGGAACTATTGTTACCAATCTAAAATTTTCTACGACTGAAATCACACTGTTCTTCATACCATCATTTCGGAGAGACTTCCTTTTCTTCAGAAATTATTTTTTCTGAAGATGATGAAAAATAGTAACAACAACTATTTCAACATTTCCCGATTCAATGAACATTCAGCTCACGTTTATTGCAGGTAAATGAAGGAGAAAAATTAATCAATTTTTTTTTTCAAATGAATTCAGATCATGTCTGACGTATTTGGACTCTGTCTATTTCTGTCTCAGCAAAACAACAATTCCCTTTAAACAATAAAATGTCTCTCGCACTCTGTCTACCACGGACAGTGAAGGTTTAAAGGTCACTCATGAATGGCAGAAGTAAGGAACAGGACAATGTCCTAGACACTGACCATGTACACATATGATCAGCGACCAAACCTCTCCCCATAAAGCTAAGACCAGGGAG
>NC_090752.1:91089806-91092306 GCF_036898095.1 Palaemon carinicauda | reverse complement strand
GATGGTCAGTACGCACAATGAATTTTACACCATACAAAAATACTTTCAATGCTTTCACACAAAATCGTATTGCAGCCAATTCCCTGTCAATCGTCGAATACTTCCGCTCAGCTTTATTAAACGCTTTACTAACATACGCTATTACTCTCAATTGCTCTTCTCCATTTACTCTCTGCATTTGAACCAAACAACCACCCATACTAACCCCACTCGCATCCGTATACAACTCTAGCATACTCGCATTTTCACTGTAGTCTGGAAATGCCAAAGTGACGTCTTTCGCGGCCTCTTCCTTCAACCTTTCAAACGCTTCTATCATCCGATCATCCCATTTCAATTTTGTACTATTCCTTTTACCCGTCCATTCATTCAAAGGCTTCCCTATACCTGAACAATCTCTAACAAACTTGCGCCCAAACTCAACCAAACCAAGAAAACCTCGCAACTCACGCACAGTCCGGGGACGTGGAAATTCTCGCACCTTATTCACAAACTTGTCACTCTTCCTTATACCAGATTCACCCACTACATGCCCAAGAAATTCCACCTCCCTGGACAACCATGTACACTTCTCAAGCTTAATTTTCACACCAACTTCAATTAACCGCATCAACACTGCCTCAAGCAACCGCATATGTTCCTCAACAGTCTTGCTCGCAATCAGAATATCATCTATAAAAACAGTCACCTTCTGTCTATCAAACCCAGCCAAAACTACATTCATTGCCCTCTGGAAGGCAGCAGGCGCATTAGCAAGACCAAAACTCAACCTTTTAAATTGGTAGTGACAATTTGTACTTGAAAATGCGGTAATGGGCCTGCTCCCCTCTGCCAGAGGCATCTGATAATAGCCCCGCACCAAATCTAATTTAGTAAAAACTTCCATTCCATGCATCTTATAAACACAATCAGACACCACATTCATTGGAAAACGTTCTTTAACAGTCACCTCATTCACCTTCCTATAATCAATACACATACGTAAACTTCCATCAGGCTTTCGTACAGGGACAATAGGGCTATTCCAGGCACTCTCACTCCTTTCTATTACACCCATACGCTCTAATTCCTGACACTGCTCCTCTATCTCCTTGGCAATAGGCGGAGAAAAATGCCTGGGACGCTGATATATGGGGGTGTCATCACTGAGAACTATTTTAAATTCTGGAAGGTCTGACCCCCCACAATCATCGTCACCGAGACTCATAACTCTCCGCTTATCCCATAACATCTTAAGCAATCGTTCCCTTCGACCTCACTTATACTCTCATCTAACTTAATTCTTCCTTTCAACGTATCGTAATCCCAATCGTCATCGTTCTTTACCTTACCAGACATTACCTGTCTCGCCTTAACATATCTTCCATCCTCTACATTAATCAGTGTATACATACATCCCATGCAATCGCCCTCACGTATTCCACGTACTCTCTTCCTCCTAACACTCGGCAACAACCTTACATACACCTTGGGTTCCTGCATATTCATAACACCATCATATACATACGCACTCGTTTTCACCAAATTACCTGCTTCCATACCTTCCACTACATATTCATCCTTGTCACTATTTGAAATTCCCAGACTGCTCGGCCATGCAACTTTTATACTAATCACCTCACCTTTCTTACCCGATAACTTTACACTTTCCTTTGCTACCAACGGCACTCCCTTCCACACCTTCGTACTCACTCTGCCGTCTTCCTTTAAATAAAATTCCCCACAAATATTACCTTTAACCTTTATTTCAATCATATTCACACTTGGATGTACAATCATACCACATTTTTCAGAAATTTATACCCAAGCAGTACGTCATATTTCTCATTCGCTCCCTCAACCACGTAAAAATCATTATCCTCCATCATCAGCCCCCCAATCATAACATTTTCCCGCAACTTCCCTTGCACAGGCATACACAAATTACCAATACCTTTTACTTCACCCTTACATCCCTTAAATTCACAAACCTCTTTTACCTTATCATATGCATTCCTAAACATTAAATTGACACCACACCCAGTATCAATCAAACCAACCAACTCTACACCATTAAAAATAATTTTCACACTCATGCAATCATGTGCTCTTTCTCCCATCACATCTTCATGCAATAAACCCTCACGAACATGCATCACATTCACTCCCCACACACACGAGGACTCACCCAGCTGAACCCTCTGATTAATTAGTTTCCCGAACATCCTGGCTGACTTGATCCCTTCTTTCTACAAACCCTAGCCACATGCCCATCTGCACCACATTCAGTACACTTACCCCGCGGCTCCTTGCACATTCTAGCATAATGACCATCCTTACCACAATTACCACAAATTACATTCATACGATTATTACGGCATCCATTCGCTATGTGTCCAGTCATACCACACCGATAACACTTAACCACTTTCTCTTTCTTACAGTCGCTAATACGATGCCCTGTCTCTCACACCCGAAACATGCTCCTAATGCCCATCTACACTCGTTCTTTCCTATGCTA
>NC_090752.1:91086513-91089306 GCF_036898095.1 Palaemon carinicauda | reverse complement strand
ATATATATATATATATATATATATATATATATATATATATATATATATATATATATATATGTATATATATATATACACACACACACACACTGTATTGTTATATACCGAGTTAGTGGAGAGAGAGTTTCGGAGAGCATTCACTGTGCGTGTGTATATGTGCGTGTGTATATATATATGTGTATATATATATATATATATATATATATATATATATATATATATATATATATATATATACAAACATTGCATTGTTATGTGTCTCAGTGAGTGGAAAGAGTTTTGGAGAGAGCATGGCGTTTGACGGTATATATATATATATATATATATATATATATATATATATATATATATATATATATATATATATATATATATATATATACACACACACACACACTGCATTGGTATGTGCCTGAGTGTGTGGAGAGGGTATTTTGGAGAAAACAGGGCGTTTGACGATATTTACAAATGATGAAATCAACTTATGTTATTTCTCCTTCGGCAATGGAAAATTCAACTACAGTCTCCAACACATAGAGTTTGTCGTTCGTTAATCACTATTCACATATTCATATACAGAGATTGTATATTCATAAGCCTCTTTTTTCACGTAAAACCACTTCACAAGTAAAATTAAATTTGTAGTTATTTGTAGTGATTAAAATAAAAGTCTGAAAAACAGTTATTATTCGAGAATTTATATGAATATTGAATATATCTTAAATGAACGAAAGAAAATGAAATATTAATTAAAGTTGTCATATTTCAAAAAATAAAACTGGAGCCCAGTTGAAAGTTTGGTGAACTAATTCACTAAATATGCTTTTGAAAATTTGTTAAATATGAATACTAGCATTGTTATTATTTAATAACCTACTAATTGTTCAGATATCTACGTCCATCACTCACATGTTTTACACTATTCAAAAAATCATGATTTTCAGCGAAACGTCTGCATTTCATTGTTCAACAGAAATGTTTTTCACTTTCTATCAAATTATATATATCAAGATCTGGAAGGTATATATATATATATATATATATATATATATATATATATATATATATATATATATATATATATATATATACACATACACATGTATATATATATACACATACAGTCTACACACACTAGAATACCTTTGCCGTGAAATTAAAAGTTTTTATATTTAGATAGATACGCACACAGGTATAGATTTAACCATTTTCAGTCCCAAATCTTGAAAGAAACAAGTCCTAATTAAAACAATTTGGTGATCGGTAAA
This sequence comes from Palaemon carinicauda, assembly GCF_036898095.1. Lineage (NCBI taxonomy): Eukaryota > Metazoa > Arthropoda > Malacostraca > Decapoda > Palaemonidae > Palaemon > Palaemon carinicauda. The sequence continues at coordinate 91,088,038 of NC_090752.1, read as the reverse complement.
CAATTTTTTTTACAATAACAATATCAATAACAACAACAACAACAACAACAACAACAACAATAATAATAATAATTATAATAATAATAATAATATCCTCCTCAAACTTCGCCCAAACTCTTCATTAGCTCAGCAAATTGATTTTGGTGTTTTAATCACAAACCAGAGGAATATAACCAAATGTCTAGATTTATTTTGATCTAGAGTTTGTGTTTAGTATCAATTACTAAATAAAATCTATAGAATTGTTTTACTCGTACTTTTAACAATAAAATAGTTCTGTGGATACACATTTAGCATGATAAATCTAACATAGATCTCTCTATGTCAATGACAACATTGCACAGAACTTAAGCAGATTTAATTTGCTTTTTTTTAATAAACTATAAATAAACTATTTTCTAAAAATTAAAATCCGATAACCGTCTTTTTTCAACTGCACACTATCTCTCTTTCTTCCTCTGTCGATTTTTCATTCTGCCTCATTTTCTCTCTCGTTTGGACATGTCTTCCCTTGCACAAAATAAATCCATCTATCTCTCTCTCTCTCTCTCTCTCTCTCTCTCTCTCTCTCTCTCTCTCTCTCTCTCTCTCTCTCTCTCTCTCTCACACACAAAAACGTTCCCTGATTAATCCTAGCTGAAAATCATTCAATTAATTTCTTGCTCCATCCCTCTTTCTCACGCACACACACACACAACTCTCTCTCTCTCTCTGGTTGAAAATCATTTCATATAATCTCGCACACAAAACATTTCCTGATTAATCCTGGCTGAAAATCATTCATATACTCTCTCTCTCTCTCTCTCTCTCTCTCTCTCTCTCTCTCTCTCTCTCTCTCTCTCTCTCTCTCTCTCTCTCTCAACGCCCTCCCTGAATTAAATCCCTTGCATAAAACATGAGCTTTGGTGTAGGCCAGCTAAGAGCAATTCATCACCTTCATCTACAGCAATTCATCACCTTCATCTACCTATCGTTAATAGTATTTGATATCCGTGGCTTAAAATAAAGAATTAAAGTGACGTCACAAGAATGAAAGTCAGAGAAGCCAGAAACACGATATATTTGGATTTTATCATTAAGTTTGTTCGAAGCTTTGGCCGAAATAATATTGGGAAAATAATGGTGTTAACATTTAATGTTGTTAGCGAATTTGGGATTGTTTTTCTCGTTTAAAGGCTTTTGTTTTCTAGGGATGGTCATTTGACATATTAGCTTCCTCTTGATCAGAATGTCCGCTGGCAAATATCCATTTCAACATATTTATGAAATCAATGTGGTTTAAATCTTTTATTTTAAAATGGAATAGGCTGAGGTACGAGAGATTTTTAAACCGATTCAAAGCAAATAATATAAGATTTTTAGTTATATCAAGAGAATCCTAATGTCTTACAAGAACTTAAGACTGAGGAAGTCTAATTGGATTTTTCTTAAATCCTAGAAGCTTTAAAAATAATGCAATTGTTGTAATAAAACTAAAGATTGGAATCCAACGCAAATATTGAAATATAATTGGAGTTTCGAATCC
>NC_090752.1:91061513-91084013 GCF_036898095.1 Palaemon carinicauda | reverse complement strand
GGAAAAAGGGTTGGTGGGAGGGAATGTATCTGTGTGTGCGTGTGTTCATATCTTATCTCAATATCTAGCCGATAATTTTGACGGGTCGCGTACATTAGTTGATAATATTGTGGTAAAGATTTTTGTTCATATAAAATACACATTTATGAAATGTCTACACTGTTCTCTAACGGAATCATTTCCCTAAAACTCGGTAGTTCAACTATGCCAATGATTAAAGGGTTCTGAATGCAACCGTAAGACACTCAACAGAATGATTGACAGGAGAGGTACTTTGCAAGTGAAAACAACGTTGCGAAGAGAATAATATCTTATTTAAAAAATATATATGACTGACTGAAGAACTGAGATCAAAAGAGCAGTGAGACTTCAGGTAAGGGTGAGATCTTAATTACCGAAGGGAGAAACATCAAGGAAAGTTTGATAGATATGAAGTTGGACTTCCGGTCGGGATTACTCCTAAGATGAGGATATCTTTGATTGATTGATTGATTTAGAGTTTTCTGGCATCCTAACATCGAAAGTCATTGACGCCGATACAGTTTGTTCTAAATAAAGAATAACAGGAAATTAAATTTAAAACCTTAAAACCGAAGATGTCCTTATAAAAGTTAAATAGCTTTCAGATGAGCGAGCCAGATGACAAGGACTGGTAAGGGAAGAGTAGTTTGGTTAAAGTAAGGAAGTTGTGTGTACGCATTATCTATTATATCTAGATCAGGTAATGGACAGTATTTCAAGTCCTCTTCAGACATACTGTGAAACTGGTGTAGTATAATAGCATAATTGCTTTACATTTTTACTTTCCATTCAGTTTTCTAACCTTCATTATGCCTTAAAATACACAGAGGTATTAACCCAACTTGTGATTGTCATTATTAAATAAGCACACATATCTCAATATATATGATATGTAATGCGTGTATATATATATATATATATATATATATATATATATATATATATATATATATATATATATATATATATATATATACATACATATATATATCCGATATGCAAATAATGTATAAAGATGACAATCACTCACTCACTCACTCTCTCTCTCTCTCTCTCTCTCTCTCTCTCTCTCTCTCTCTCTCTCTCTCTCTCTCTCTCTCTCTCTCTCTCAGGCAGGAGCCTCCTGCCAAAATCTCTACATTCCCTACGGACTCTCTGGCTCCGTTTGAAGAGTGAAATTTGGTTCTTCGTCCTCTGATCTTCGTTTTGGTTTTTGTCGTGGAATGAAATATTCCTTAATAGAAGTAATCCCTTGGCGATTACAAGAGATCAAATACTGAATGAAAACCTTTATTTCCCGAATATGATGTCTGTTGGCATAACTCTTCAGAGTTATAATTACCAAACTAATTTCATTAGGGAACTTCTCACAATGGTAGCACAGCTGCATAGTTTCCCATAATAAGTGGATACATAATTGAAAATAGATCCACCTCGTTTATCTATTCATAAATTTATTTGCAATCATAAAGATGGCCTCCTCTTGCTCATAAATGAATTCTAAAGTGTGCTGGAGGAGTTATGAATAAAAACGGACACATGTATTTCTGATAAAAGATAAATGTAGAGAATAAAAATGTCCCTTTGAAGATGGAAAATGGAAAAACACCACATCAGGTATAACATTCAATTTGCTGAAAACATTTATCTGCCCATAAAAACTGGTACAGGAAAGAATTGGAGCAGAAGAGTAAAAAGTGAGACAATAATATAATACATACATACATACATATATATATATATATATATATATATATATATATATATATATATATATATATATATATATATATATATATATATATCCTTTTAGTCACATTCAGCTCTCCCGGTCCCTCGGGTAGGGAGGAGAGAGAGTAGTCCTATCCTGGTGAGAGGGGTTGTGTGCGCATGTGTATGTACCTAAATGTTTAGCAGTCATTTTTGTCGGGTCACGTACAATAGTTTATGTATATTGGAGAAGGCGCTGAAGGGATGTAAGAGTCATATCAAAATGTCAAACTGGCTTCTAATCAAAGGTTAACAAATGCAATTTTATAATAAAGCAACTGCATGGAAAGAAGAAAATAAAAGTAGACACCAGTGACTTTTAAGAAAGCCTTTGCCAGGGGTCGAAAATAAATACTTAGATAGGCCTTGTGGAGACTAACGGTATCCGAAAAACTTATAGAACTAGTCATTTTTCCTGATCACAACATCTCGACCGAAAACAGTAACAGGTGAACAGGTGTATCAAGAGGAATTTGACTCTTGTTGATATCCACCAAGGGTTGTGGTGGCCGAGGTGGTAACGTCCCTCACTGGTGAATGCTAGACTAAGGTCCTCAGAGCTCCTAATGCAAAGGATTCAGAGATAACATGTAGTGGTAATCACCGTGTATTAAATGTATCATATGCCACAAGAGATGCTTAGGTTTGAGGAATATACAAAGTAGTGAAGGGTCTCCTGATGTCCGAAAAGTTCAAGAAGAGTAAGTTGGTAAGAAAAGAGGGGAAACATCTCACTGAAGTGGCAGGGCAGGATTTTGGGGCGATGAGCTTCCATGTTACCTATTTTGAGAATTATGAGTTACGGAGGAACAATAAGATTCGAGATCTCCGCCAATGAAGATTGTCAACATTTTACTTATGTCTACGGACCAAACTTTTTCTTTTTCATAGGTTGGCCGTGATTGAGTCTTCTGTATAATAATAACAATAACCAAAATCGCAATCTTGATTGATTTCAGCTCAAATTTTAATGGTTTCTTCCAAAGCATAATGCCCATCCGCTGATAACATTTTTTGAATATCGGACCATAAACTTTTATGTAATCCTACTAACAGACAGACAAATAGGTAAACACACGGAGGTCATTTTATAACCTCCATGGCGGAGATAACATCCTGAATATATCTACTTCCAGTAAAAATGTCTCATTAATGCATCGAGTAAAAACTTATACGTAATATGAGGCTTGTAATAGTCAATGCATCAGGCATCAGAGCCCTATAAAACATAGAAAGGTTACACAACGCTTCCATTCATGCCAAGAGAAAGATGAAAATGAGAAAAATCCTACCATTACGAAAGAGGAAAATCACTGAGTGATGGGATGTGCAGTTCTTTCACATATCTTTGAAGTCGAGTTATCCGTTTGTTATCAATCAGGACGTAATGATTTGTTGTTAATTGGGAGGGGGTTCAAAGGTTAAGGGATAGTGAAATATAAAGCTATACATAGCTACATATATATATATATATATATATATATATATATATATATATATATATATATATATATATATATATATATATATATATATATATATATATATATATATATATATATATATATATATATATATATATATATATTATATATATATATATATATATATATATATATATATATATATATATATATATATATATATATATATATATATATATATATATATATATATATATATATATATATATATATATATATATATATATATATATATATATATATATATATATATATATATATATATATATATATATATATATATATATATATATATATATATATATATATATATATATATATATATATATATATATATATATATATATATATATTTCAGATAAGCCATATATTTTAATACCTTAATAACTGAATTCTCTCTTATACCACGGGATCAGAGACCCAAGAGAAACTACTCAAAGACAATAGCTTCTAGCCGGCCGGGGAATCTCACCTTGGTCCAGGAAGATGGTATGACAATGGCGTACCACTTAGCTAAGTAGTATGCCACCTATTTGTCGTTTCTGTTTTCCGGTTTTTTTTTTTTTTTTTTTTTTTTTTTTTGTCGTTTCTGTTTTCCGGTTTTTTATTTTATTTATTTTTTTTTTTATGAAACATTTGTAACAAAATTAGAGGCTAATGAAAGAATATGATTGCCTAAGCGCTAGCGCCTACTTGAATAATACAAAACATAAGAGAGTAAAAGAAAAAGCAGGAATCCTGATAAAAATAGGAAAGAGAAAAAGCAGTGGACAGTTTAAAACGTTATAGGATAAATGACACCAGGAGTTTTAGGAGGAAAAACCGAGGGAGATATTTGCCAACAATACTGCAACACTAATCCAATTCTTAGTTTTTATCAGTGATGTTTAGCTGTTGAATATAGAAAGAAAAATTGTAGGGGATGGCTGACATTAATTTGTTAATTCATTTTGTGCATAAGGGCATTAGAAGACAAGAGATAAAAATATACAAGCAATGATAAAAAGATAGTCACACAAAAAACGTGGCAGATTATTTTGAATTTTTCTTCCAAGCGGTCAGTGATTCATAACTGCTGCAGTATTTTGCAATATATTTACACATGGATAACTTGAATGGATAACAAATTACTTATCAAAATCAGGACAGAAATAAGATAGAAAACGAAATTGGGTAGAAGGAAGGGTCGTGGAGGCCTATTGGATAAGTCCCTGCCTCACGATCTGCCGGACTGGGAATCGAGTCCCGCTCAAGCTTGATAGTTTCTTGTAGTGTCTGCAACAACACCACCCTTGTGAGCTAAGGATGAGAAGTTTGGGAGAGCCTATAGATCTATCTAATGACATCAAGAGCCAACTGCCTGTCCCTCCCTGGTCCTAGCTTAGGTGAAGAGGGGGCTTGAGCACTGATCATAAGTATACTGTATATGGTCAGTATCTAAAGGATTGTAATGCCAGCTAGACAATTGTCACTGTCCCTTGTCTCTGCCATTCATGAGCAGTCCTTAAACCTATAAAACCAACGATGGAAGCACAACAATTATTCAGTCTGCTTTGGATGAACAGAGAACAGGAAACCATAAGAAAGGTATGAATTCCAAATTTTGGTTGTAGAGGGAAAGAGACATTCAATAAAACATACAGTTCGAAGAGTAAAAGTATGAAGGAACAGATAGAATGTTATGATGACTTTTCTACAACAGATTGATTGTTTGATTTGGAGTTTTGGGGCATCCTGACATCGAAAGTCAGTGACGCCGATATCGTTTGTTATAAAGAATAAATTTAAATTCACTTTAAAGCCATAAAAGCGAAGATATCCTTGTGAAAGTTAAAAAGCTTTTTTAAGACTTGCTTCTTGAAATAAATCTATATATAGAGAAAAGGAAGGAATCACTGGCCAATAAAAGAATGGTTATGATTCAACCACCACTATTTCATAAATAGCACAAAACTCATATTTTTTTCAATAGATTTAGTTGAATAATATACTATACTCGTGTACGCGACCCGTCAAAATGACGGTTAAATATTTAGATAGATCATAAGCACGCGGCCACACATTCAACCCTTCCCACTCCCTCCCACTATCCTAATTACAACACGGCAGTTGTGGTTTCCAGGTGTACCTCTTGTGATAACCCCCTCTCAATACGGTATGGCTACTCCCTCTCCCTACTACCAGAGGTACGGGGAGAGATCGAGTAGTTATAACTCTGGCAATGCCCTTCAGCGTGACCGGAAATATATAGTGTGTGTGTATGTATGTATATATTTATGTGTATATATATATATATATATATATATATATATATATATATATATATATATATATATATAAATATATATATATATATATATATATATATGTGTGTGTGTGTGTGTGTGTATATATACATATATATTTATATAATATATATATATATATATATATATATATATATATATATATATATATATTTATATATATATATATATATATATATATATATATATATATATATATATATATATATATATATATATAACCAAACACTTGCACTTTATTATATAAGGGAAATGTTTTTAGGTTATGACGACAAACGAGCATGTGTTCGTAATCTTTTATCTCTTTAAATCTAAACTTTAAGCAAACTACTTTAGTTTTCTTATACAGATACAAAATTAGTCAGACGTTTTTTATGGCGATGGACACATATATAGCTTCAATTTTGTCACCAATTTTGACTACTTGCTACACAAGTTACTAAAATCTTTTTATAATATATATGACAGATCTATTTTAACAATGTTACTGATCTTAAAACATTCTATATTAATTATTTCTTACTTCTCAAGTAGTTTATCTATTTTCTTATTTCCTCTTATGACCTGGCTATTTTTCCTTGTTGAAGCCCTTGGCCTTATAACGTCCATCCTTTCCAATAATGGTTGTAGCTTAGTTAGTAATAATAATAATGATAACATTCTCAAGATCTCATTACTTTAACTAATCAATTAGAAAGAAAACAATACTGCACTACGGTGTCTAAAGGACTGAAACTCTCATCAGAAAATGTTAAATGTGAAATTCCCGTTGAACAAAATAATAAAAAAATGGAGGCCATTCTAGTCCACTCCAGGACAAAACCTTACACATGTCATTCATGTCTGGGGTTTGGCCAGTTTCCATCACCACACTGGCCAGTGCGGATTCACGATGGTGGGAGACTTTTGTCTGATCGCTTACAGCAACCCAAACCTAGTATGGGTGGCCCTGACAAGTACAGCTTTGCGATATGCAAACCCTTTCACCACGTAAGGTATACCCACTCTGAATTACACCATCATCTAAATTAAAATAAGATCGATATATTATTCATTAAAAAAAAAAAAAAAAAAAAAAAAAAGATTTAGTTCTTCCGCGTTGGTGGTGATATCAAACATTTAATGTTATATATATACCATCTTTGAATAATGATTTTTATTTCATTAATTAGTAATTCCGCTGAACACCAACTACTATAATTATCAACAGTAAAATTAAATTCAAGGTTTGATGAATGTATAAAAGTAAAATAAAAACAACACACAGTTCTTCATATACTTATAACTACCGTATTTCCCGTGTCATAAGACGCTACAAGTGGTAAGACGCACCCTCAAATTAGCAAGGCAGTTTTAGAAAAAAATTAGGATTGTAAAAATTTCTTAGCACAAATCCCTGGTCAGCGACTCTAGCGTGATTATTGTCTTGCACAGTAACTTTTTTTTTTATTTTGGGTGAATTATGAAATGTTTAAGTTAATATTGATTAGCTATATGCCAATTATCCCAATTTTATTACATATTCATATAAGAAACCACTAAAGCAGTCTTAGTTTCCACCACAACTACACGTTAAGTCAGAGTGTTTGGTGTTTCAAGTGTTGTTTACATCAAAGCAGCGTTACCAAAGGTGCATAAATTTTTTTTAAAGAGGTAAAATTCTAGTACTATTTCCAAAATTCCTCATATAGCCTAGAAATTTTCACACACAAAATGTAATTATTGATTAAAGAAATTTAGACATTCTTTTAGGTGGAATAATTTTGCTACTATTTATGTGATTCTAGGTCTAGTTACTTTTCTGCAAATTGGTAATACTCCAATCACCGAACAGAAGATTTTTCCAAGGTCGTATTCAGCAAACGTCTGTTGGTATTATTTCGTAACTCAGGCAACAAAGTCATTATCAATATATTGCTTTATTACAAAATATCAACAAAATATGAGAAAATAGATATCTATTTTCTCATATTTTGTTATTTTATATACTGCATAAACAACTATGTCATAGCGTCGTCTGCTACGAGACAATTAATTGGCATGTTTGCTTGTAGAAGGGGGTTAGCGAGTCATCAGCTAATTACAAAAAAAAAAAAAAAAAAAAAAAAAAAAAAAAAAAAAAAAAAAAAAAACTGCTATTGTACTTCTTTAAAGGAAGTGCAATATAGAAATAAATGAATTTATTACACAGGAATGATAATTTTAGGGTTATATTATATCTCTTGTCAGTTTGAGTACTTGTATGTCAATGGTTGGATGTTTGAAGGGTGTCACACTCCCTTATACAAATTTTTCTCAAGTGTTAAGACGCAGGGTGATTTTGTGGGTCAATTTTCGTGAAAAAAGGTGCGTCTTATCCCACGGAAAATACGGTAATTGCCTTCGCCAAAATCAAAGATTTTGCGAAGGATATGTATTCACCCATGTCATCGTTTGTGAACAACTTTACACAAAAACTACGGCACCAATTTTAATCAAAATTGGTAGTCATGTTGGGTAGGACCTACCGATGAATCTGAAACATCTTGGATAAAGTACATCAAAGTACAATTAAGCAACAGTACTTTGAAAACAATCGCAATATTCAGTAACCTAAAAGGTAAATATTTTGTAAATATTTTGTTGATTTTTTGTTTGTGAACAACATTACGCCAAACCTAATGGACCAATTTCAACGAAACTTTGTGGTGATACAGGATATGACCCAAGGACAAATCCATTTAGTGTTGAAGGAAATACAACGAAGTAAAAGTATGTAGCTGAACTGAGAGTAAAATAATACTGCTTGGCGTGCCGAAGATTGTTCAGTAGACACACACAAAGCCTAACTCTATATAAGCTCAGTATGTACGAATTTCATTACACCAAATTAAAATGATAAAATAATCTAAAAATAAATTCCAACTTGGCACAATGGAGCATAAAATGTTTCAACAATTTCAACTTAGCGTGGGTAAAGTTCTACCGAACGAGGTAATGGAAACTAAGTTGGCGTGCGCCTTCGCTCAATAGCTATACCAATGACTCTTCTGGGAAATCAAGTTTACTTACCCACCACCAGATGGCAGACACCGATGCTGGCTCTATTCTTGCTGCTGCTTCTGCTGCTATTAGCGTTGTTGCTTTTACTTTTGCTGACATTACGTGCTGTTTCTGTTGTAATGAAAAAGAGGGAAAAAGAATAAAAAATTCGGTACATAAATATATATCAGAAAGGATGTAGTCTTTCCGACTCGCTATTAGAATGTTTGCTAAACCAACGAATTTCTTTATTAAATTGTGATATTTGTTCATTTACGTATAATTTCCCTACAAAAGTCAAACTGTAACACTTATGAAATTGTTGAGTATGGAAATCTAAACAGTCTGTATGATATTCTAAAGACGATAAGGTATATGGAATTGTTACAAAAATACGAAAAAAAATTTTCTAATTGTCTTTCACAACTTTATTGGCAGGTTACCCATTTGATTTTTCCTGATTTTAAGTTGAAGTTTACTTAAGGGAAATAAGCGCCTCCTTCGTACCTACTAATTCATGCCTCATGACCACTTAAACCTTGTAATGAACTCCGTATTGAATTAACTAGCAAGTTGTTGTCGGTGCATTTAAACAATTCACTTTACTTTTCTTTTCAAAGTTCTCCTATCTCCACAATTGGGCTTTCTCCTCTTAGAAAGATTGTTTTTCATATCCCGTCATATCCCGTATTAATAATAATAATAGTAAAGACTATAATAATAATAATAATAATAATAATAATAATAATAATAATAATAATAATAATAATAATAATAATAATAATAATAATAGGTTTTATTAAAAGTGATTGCTGCCTCAGTGGCGTTAATCTTGTAATTAACTTTTTCTATTGTTCTTATTATCTTCTTCTCTTCATTTGAACAATCCGTCAGTAACTGGGAAAGGGACATATCAATAGGAAGGTGATGAAGACCATATCATTCACAATTTGTCTTTAATATATCACAACACATTATAAAAGTACAGATAATATGTACAAAGTATAAAACACTATCACAATGTTAGTGCACACAAAGTAATTGTCACTTTTATACAAAATTTATAAATTACGTGGTGTTAAGTTTAACACATCCTTCGACTCAACCGGTTTCGAGCATGCCCCTGACAGTAGACGTCTCCGGATAATGGAAGCTATTTTTATTCAACAACAAAGACCTAACCTCAACACCACGCAAGAAGGGACCTTATTGCCAACATGTATAAGGTCCACTATCAACAATAGTCCAGGCAATAACAACTATGACAGGACCGATATAGCTGAAGGTCAAAACAGGGATTATCTCCTGACAGAACCAGAGCCAGTAATCCCACCAAACATCCTGGCGAGGCAGAGGCCACCACCCAATAGGATTAACGGTCTCCGCCCTAGGGCGGTTCTTAACCAGTGAAGATGGAATCTCGTAGCAGGACTCCGTATATAAGCCATCAAAACAACACCTGCATTTCAGTTCACTCTTGACAATGAGCAGAAAACCTTCTCACTGCTCGAAACCGGTTGAGTCGAAGGATGTGTTAAACTTAACACCACGTAATTTATAAATTTTGTATAAAAGTGACAATTACTTTGTGTGCACTAACATTGTGATAGTGTTTTATACTTTGTACATATTATCTGTACTTTTATAATGTGTTGTGATATATTAAAGACAAATTGTGAATGATATGGTCTTCATCACCTTCCTATTGATATGTCCCTTTCCCAGTTACTGACGGATTGTTCAAATGAAGAGAAGAAGATAATAAGAACAATAGAAAAAGTTAATTACAAGATTAACGCCACTGAGGCAGCAATCACTTTTAATAAAACCTGCTTAAAAGAGGGTCTACTCCCAAAATAAATAATAATAATAATGATAATGATAATAATAATAATAATAATATTAATGGCACCGATCATAAATCAAGCATTATCAAAAAGATACATCTGTCTTGAAGACAAAATCCACACACCAACCATTCTAATTATTCCTTTCCAAGATTTTTTTCAAAAACACAAGATGAAGAAAATGAAAAATATGGATCAAGATGGCAGAATTTATTTCGATATCCTTTGATTTCCGAGGACGCTGATATGCATCTCGAAACTCTTGGGTTTACTGGCAATAATCAAGACGACTTTATTATCAATGTTCCAGCTGATGATATTCTCTCTCTCTCTCTCTCTCTCTCTCTCTCTCTCTCTCTCTCTCTCTCTCTCTCTCTCTCTCTCTCTCTCTCTCAGAAATATTTTTATATAAACAAAACAAATTTTCTAAACGGCAATTAATTCCCCCAAGGTGGTTTTATTTGTTTTGATTGTCTTTTTATCTCTTTATTAATAACCAAAATGAATAAAACTAAATAAATATACAAAATAATCGATGTATGAAAACTTGAATGAAAAGATAAAACTATGCGAGTTTCGTAAGAATGACTGAATAAAATTGTAGGCAACGTTACCAAAGAGTTAAAAAGCGCACAGGGATGACAAAGGTAAACAATTATCCCATGATTGTTTACAGACGTTTCCATTACGAGACGATCTTTATATTTAATTGAAAGTCGCACGTGGTGTTCTATTCAAGGTTCCTAACTTATGTACATATATCAAAATATATATTCCACCTAAAATTCATACAAAATCAAAAATAAAAAGATGATTTTTCTTATTAAATAGGAACGTGATGATCATCAGTACTGGGCAGTCCTCAAATCCATTTTGTCCTATAGTTTGTTACAGGTTGGGAAATATTTTGATTACAATTTTTAATTTATTTTTGCTGAGTAACACTAATTACAGTATATAAACTCAAAATATTAACAAAAAAATATAATCAAACTCTGCCATAAAATGAACGAGCGCTCAAGACAAATAAATATTGTACACAGGATCCAATATGGTACGTCCTTATGTTTTTTTCTATCAATTATATAATTTATTGGCCTAATCTACTCCTCTCTCTCTCTCTCTCTCTCTCTCTCTCTCTCTCTCTCTCTCTCTCTCTCTCTCTCTCTCTCTCTCTCTCTCTATATATATGTATATATATATACATATATACATACATATATATACATACATATATATACATACATATATATACATATATATACATACATACATACATACATACATACACATACATACATACATACACACATACACATACATACATACATACACATATATATATATATATATATATATATATATATATATATATATATATATATATATATATATATATATATATATATATATAAAATGGCAGAGCTTTACAATGAAGATTTCCTCTCTTAAGACGAATAAAAAAAGTGAGGGGGAGCAAGAGTGAAGTGAAGAAAAGTATAATAATGGTTTACATTTATTTCTCGTGAATTGAGTTTAATCAAAACTTACTCTTATAGTTCTTGATTCATTATTAATTGAAAAAAAGCATACTCCAATGATAATGGCTCTAGGAATTCAGACAAAGATTTGAAATTCCTAGTATTCCAACTAAAAGTTACAATATTTCAATAAATATTAACAAATCTGATTAAATGACTTTATTCTTAAAGTGCATTGGATTTTGATACTAAGAATATTAAGTATCTTCACAAAACTTTATTACTTTGCAGAATAATTCTCAAATGTAGCGTTTGAAAAACTTCATGTGGGGAATCGTAGATACCAAAATTTCCAGTCTTTGTTCTAGAATTATCTTCCTAATCGGGTAATTGAATCAATAGAACTACAAAAGTTCAAACTTACAGCAAATTTTTTATGTTGAACAGTCTGACATAAGTCTTTTTATAGTTTATTTATGAAATATCTGTTTTGATGTTGTTACAGTTTTTAAAATATTTTATTTTAATTGTTCATTATTTCTCAGATCGTTTATTCATTTCTTTAATTCCTTTCCTCACTGGGCTATTTTTCCTTGTTGGAGCTCTTGGGGTTATAGCATCTTGCTTTTTCAACTAGGGTTGTAGCTTAGCTAGTAATAATAATAATAATAGTAATAATAATAATAATAATAATAATAATAATAATAATAATAATAATTATAGGGGTTTATTAAAAAAAATGTGGAGATACTGTGAACGATTACTTAAGCTAATGAGTAGGAATAACAAAGGAGATTTAGGACAGCACAAGACGATTTTAACTAAAAGTTTCCTTTTCCTTACAGCTCTGAAAATCAAAATAAAACGCTTATACGACTGATATAAATAGGCCATTTAACTGAATGTGAACAAAGCTGCTTACGACGGTAGATGGTATTGATTCGTTCCCATCACAATACGATAAGGATAATAGCACGAAAGGGCATCTGCCGCTCCATAACAGATGCATTACACAGCCGTCTCTCGTGGCAGTTATTAATATCCAGATGCATCAGGGCACAGTGCGCCAGGGCTAAGTGGCTGCGCTAACGACCTAACATAGATGGAGTTGCAATGTTAACCCGAGAGGCAGCGTGATTAATTGTATGTTGGTGCCGGGATTCGCATAAGGCTCAAATCAACAGCATCACCTTTGCAAGGTTAAGGCAAATTGAATATAGTAAGATCGGCTTAGAAACTCTCTCTCTCTCTCTCTCTCTCTCTCTCTCTCTCTCTCTCTCTCTCTCTCTCTCTCTCTCTCTCTCGACTATCAGGTCTCATTGTGCCTTATTACCGCAGGCAAGAGAAACTAATATCAACTTGTTATTCGCCATTTCGAATTCATGGGCCCAACACTCAGAAATGAGTTGTTTTCGGTGCACGAGTATAGTTTACTTATGATTTTGTGTTTACCATACAGGCACTCAATCAAAGATCCTCCAGTTATGTGGATCGTCAATGTTAAGGCATAGAGTCTTACTAGGAGAGCGTAATAACTGGCCCTATTCTAGTTCTGGTTCTGGTTCAATACTCTCCCAGGAAGAAGTATAAATTTTAGAGCTTATAAGCGAACTTTAGGATTACTTTGGCGCCATACACACATTCTATAGTGCCCATGACATATTCATAAAAAACATATGAGACAAAACTTACTACATTGACAAATGTGAGTCATTCCTATTGTATCGTGATACAAAATTCGAAACTTTACTTGAATAAAAATATTCCATAATTGCCCTCTTTCGAAACTTTACTTGAATAAAAATATTCCATAATTGCCCTCTATTACAAGATGAAAAAATTACATAGGAGATACTTTGAGAGGGCTTTGAATGACATCAACACATTTTCTTTCACCTAACTCTGAGAGTAGATAATCATATACTTCGTTCGTTTATCAAAACCATGCCCCAACGGTGACATAATAAAGATTATGTATAAGGTTATTGTTACAATCAAATCAGGGAAACCATTTTTTTTTCACGTAAATAATGGGTTGCCAGCCTTAAAACATTGCCAATAGATTTAAAATTTCTAAGGAAAGCAGCATGATTTTAATTTTCGAAGTCAGTAAAATTTGTTGATGTTACAGCAGGGTAATATAGACCAATCAGTTAATTGCCTCGTGAAGATAATTCCTGGAGTGTCTTGCGACCAGTATTATTTTTCTTAGTGCCCTGTTTTAGTTACTTTAATTTCTTCATAATTTCTAATATATCTCTACTTCTTCAAGATAATTCTCTCTCTCTCCCCCCAAACTCTTCGAACGAGGCGTATGAAAGACTGAAGATGAATCAATTATAAAAGTGATTTTTCATGGAATATTCAAATTAGAAAGATAAATAGATGGGAAAAAATCTGCGAATCACCTTAGATGGCTTGGTTTCAGGCATTACCATTTATATGACATCCACATAAAGTATTCATGACAGCAACGAATATGCAAAAATTAAAATTCTTACGTAAATCCAATTAGCACTTCTGGGTTCGATATTCTTAAGACTTTTGAAATCATACAATAGATAAGAAAAAGCAACTTGAAAGCCGGACTTAAAATTTATGAAGCTTACAGATCTATCTACATTTAAAGGCATAGAGTTTGTACATTCCAAGTTTTATATTCAAATTATTATCAAAACTTTCATCTATAAAGCTGGCCTCTATGACATTTCTTTCTATGGTCATGTGAATATATTTTCATTCGGAGTTTTGATAATGAACTGAATACAGGACATGGAATGTGCAAACTTGACGCATATACGTATAGAGATCTTTAAGCTTCATGAATTTCAATTTCTTCAAGGTCTGAATTTACAGACATTGTTTCCATATTAGGAATTAGGGCCTCAATGTGTAGGACTATGTGATCAAAGTTTTTGTATCTATGCCATCATACATTATGTATGTTATGCATATGAGCACATGCTTGATTGTTACTTGTATGTGAGTTTACAAACACAAACAAACAAACAAACACTCACACACAGACATATATATATATATATATATATATATATATATATATATATATATATATATATATATATATATATATATATATATATATATATATATACATATATATAATATACATATATATACATATATATATATATATATATATATATATATATATATATATATATATATATATTTATATATATAATATACATATACAAATATATATGCATATACATATATATAAAAATATATAATTTATAAATATATATACATATATATATATATATATATATATATATATATATATATATATATATATAAATATATATACATATACACATATATATATATACATATATATACATAAATATACATATATATATACATAAATATACATATATATATACAGAAATATACATATATATATACAGAAATATACATATATATACATATATATACATATATATATACATAAATATACATATATATACATATATATATATATACATATATATACATGTATACATACATATATATACATATATACATACATATATACATATATATATATATATATATATATATATATATATATATATATATATATATATATATATATATATATATAAATATACATATATATATATATAAATATACATATATATATATATATATAAATATACATATATATATATATATATATATATATATATATATAAATATATATATATATATATATATATATATATATATATATATATATATATAAATATATATATATATATAAATATACATATATATATATATAAATATACATATATATATATAAATATATATATATATATATATATATATATATATATATATATATATATATATATATATATATATATAAATATACATATATATATATAAATATAAATATATATAAATATAAATATATATAAATATAAATATATATAAATATACATATATATATAAATATACATACATATATAAATATACATACATATATAAATATACATACATATATAAATATACATACATATATAAATATACATACATATATATATATATATATATATATATATATATATATATATATATATATATATATATATATATATATATATATATATATATATATATATATATATCTGGGTGTGTATGTGAGTGTGTTCAGGGAACCAGGCGCAAGCCGTTGCTGTAGGAAAAATGCTGTATACTATATAAAATCTTTACGAATTTACCTAACGAACCATCCTTCTACCTCGTAGGTTCCCTGTTGAAAATGTTACTCCTTGCACGCGTAAACATAAAACATCGTAGCAGGCTCTTTTAGAAGGAAATGTTATGAGATAACGACGGAGTAGGTACCTGTTATATACACTAAAATCTTATTTGGTCTCTCTTATCTGCCCTAGATGGCGTTGGTGCTAACTTAATCAAGACTTCTTTCTCTTCCAATTTAAGAGAAAATTGTGATAAGTTGGATTTCAGCTGAGATTTTTTCTTGTACTCGTAAGTTATTTTTTGTATTGTGTCATTTATATAGAAACTTTTCCTTGTATTTTCAACATAATTTTGATAGCATTTTATATGCTTTGCTACTTTTGAAACCTTTTATTATTCCTATTGCTACAACCCTAGTTGGAAAAGCAGGGTGCGATAAGTTCATGGGCCAACAGGGAAAAATAGCCATCGGAAAAAGGAGGGGGTTTAAATATGTAAATATAAAATCAATATGAAATGACTAGGATCATATCATTAAACTTTGCATTTTTAAGTGAAAAGGTAGAGATGGAAAAATGCATTTTAAATATTTAATAAATTTAAATTCAAAGGGTTAGACATTTATGAATACATATAATTTAAAATGAGATAGATTTCACTTCAAGTGAGTGTCCTTTTATCAGTATTCTACCGAAATCACAATTATTACTAACGAGTGTTGGAGTTCTTGACATCGTACCTTCAGACATCTTTCCCATCTTACATTTTACTCTAAGAATACCATCAGTCACAAAATACATTCATTCTACTAACTAGCTCAGGAATACATGTAGACTTTTTTGCTTTTCGTTTTGAAGTGAAAAAACCTTGTAAATCTGGAAAGCAATTCTGTTGATCAAGCTTTAGGAAATCATTACTGCATTTTTGGTAGCTTGCATCTAATAAGGCAATTGACTGCTGGCTCTTAGAATTTATTCTTAATCTTAAATTGTTTATGAAAAGCTTAACTTTCATTAGTACTTTAACCGCTTTGTCAAGTGAAGAATACTTACAGTAGTTATATCAAGAACTGTACCAACTGACATATCTTCAACACTTGCCTTATTTACAACCAGCTTGGGTACATCCACATCATTAATCATATCTGGATTAGGAATTACAAGCCATTCCAGTAAATTAAATCTTCCCGTAACATCTCGGATCCGGTCAAGTAACAAGTTTCTCAACTTTGAGAAAGATACTAATCTAGTAGTGAAATCTGCAGCATTTTCATTTGATCCTACGTGAGCCAACTTCCCCGAGTGTGTAGACTTACAGAGGTCGACAATATTTGTGATTCTATTATTTACATATACACTTCTCTTTTGAAGCTTTGTTCTCAAGTTCTCATAATCAGCTAGCCAACTTAAGGCAATTGTAGAATCTGAAAACATTATGTCATTAACTGCAATAGGCACAATACAAGAAATTAGCATTTTATACAGCTCAAAAGCCCTTTGCAATGCATACTCTACTGCAGTGAGTTCGAGTACAGGCATAGTTCGCCCATGCAGATTTTTATTCAAAATCGTATTATAGGCAGATAAGAAAGATACCAACTTTGAATCTCTCTCCTGCAAGTAAACAACACATCCAATAAAGTTTTTACTCGCATCACTCATTACAATTATATCAAAATTAGACTTTCTGCTACCCATATATCTTGTTATCTCTAGCCTTTCACCATTATTGAATTGTGAAGCCATGTTTCTCCATTCATTTAGCTGAGCACCATGAAGAGTAGTATCCCATTTATCTACATAATCCGACTGTAATTGCCTGAGGAAAATCTTACCTCTGTTTAAAACAGGCAAGTTAGCATTATTCAAATCAAATATACCCATTACTGAACTCCAAATCTGCCTAGGAGTATCAGCTTCAACATTTAATTTTACACATGTGGCCTTTAGTACATCATTATATCTGTCCCAGCACATGCCAACAATTTAAACCTCTTGTGGAGTCTGTGCCAACTTTACAGTCAATCTCATACTGAAATTGAGAATAATTAGTAACATACTGCTGCAATGGAAATTTATGCTGCTCAAATATCTTACTGGCTTCCCTGTGAACCATTTTAACTTCATCTTCATCTACGCAGCCAATCAGAAAATTATCAACATAACTGCAATGGTAGATTTTTTTTTTCAATTCCTGAATTTCTTCAGTATCACCATCTGTCTCCAATATTAGCATTTTATAAAGACTGCACTGCAACAGAGATGGAGAAACAGACATCCCAAATATTACTCGCTTTGAGCGATACATAACTGGTGTAAAATCTCTGGATTCAACACCCTTAAACCAATAAAAGAGAAATTTTGAGGAATTCTCATCATCAATGGCCAATCTGTGAAAGGCTTTTGAAATATCAAATCCAAGTATAAACTTGTCAAACCTCATCATGGTCAATGCATCACTTATTCTAAAATTCTTGTTGTAACCTGGGTGAATACATTGATTCCAACTAATGCCTTTACTACCATCAGGTCTCTTTTCTGCAAGATTCGCCATGTAAATAATTTACTTTCGTAGTATCTTTCTTCTTTAATTACAGGGCTGTGGCTAATGAAGAGATATTTTGGAAATTTCCTTTTATATTCTTCAAAATCTACTTTCTCTATGATTCCCAAATCAATTTGTGACTGGAAAACTTCATACACTCGCTTTAGAACATTACTGTTCATGCATTTCTTCTTCAGACTGCACAAAACCTTGAAAGTAAGTCTCTCATTTGATTCAAGAAGATATTTATATCTAGTCAACCAAGGAATTTGTACAACATATCTTTCAGAATCTCTAGAAATGTTGCATAAGATAAAATCAGTCACTTCATGCTCAGTTTCATTAGTATCACATTCAATAGAATTCTCTTCTTCCATATTTATGAATCTTACAATTATGACCCAACTGAGAATAATCCGCAACCTCTGCTATATCTGGCATGCTTTCAAAATTACATATTCCATCAAGTGTTGGCACTTCATAGTCAAATCCATCAGAATCAATCTCCATAGTGCCAATGTATGAAGTAGTAGATTCTATTTCTTCAGAAATCTTCCTATCAGACATCAAATATGCATCTACTGCATCAGAAAGATTCTTTATCCAGTCAGAAATAGAACCAATTAATATTGGTTTATCATCTCATCAATTCTGTAAAAAGAAGTCAGTCTTTTTGACCTAGTACTCCACTCTCCATGCTCATCACACAATGCCAATTCTTTGCACCTATCAGTAGCTTTATATCATCAATGTCATGAATTTTGTTTACACCATTGAATTTATCATAAGCAACCTCTTTACCACTCTGCCTTAGAAGTTCTATTAATTTATACATATGAGGAGCTTTCATCGGAATTTTAATCTTAGGAATACAAATGCAAGTAATTTCATAACTTACATCACCAATCTTAAAAGGAAAATTCACTGACTTGGTACAAATCTTTTGATTAATATTAATCCCCTTGATAATCAAATGTATCTTACGATCTACTACCTAAGTTCAAGAAGTCTGCTAAACTTTCCTCAATAAAAGAATTCTGGCTACCCGAATCCAAAACTGTATCCACTTTTACGCGATCATGTTCAGTCGTCACTGTTAGTAATGGTAATAAAGAATCAACAATATCCAAATGACTGGATGCTGCAACAGTTGATGGAATTTCATTAACACACTCGACAACATCAACCACCTTTGTGGTAGTTTGTTTACTATTACTAGAATCTGTTGGCTTTGAGCTACACAAAAAACACCAGTGTTTACCCTTTTTGCATTTGAAGCATACACCTGATGTTTGAAATCTGCACCCAATACTATTATGACCTGCTTTTAAGCATTTAAAGCACTTGTGCAATACTTCCAAGAACTTTGTACAACTGGCAATTTTGTGATCTTTAGCATTACAAAGCATACATATACTCTTTGTTAAACTAGTATTCAAACTAATTTAGTAGCCAATACTGCGGTCTTACATGGACTTCCTTTACTAGTGTTTAATTGAACGTTATATCTGCTGCAAGCTTCCAAAAATTTACCAGTGACATCATCTAAAATAGGATGAGACTTATTTGTGATCGCAACTATATAGTCTTGAAATTTAGTAGGCAGTGAAGACCACACAAAATAAAGCATAACAGTGTCCAAATCAATAGCATTATCTTTCACTGCACCAACCAGCTTCTTAATATGAGCATAAAATTATATGGATCATCCTTGCCCCAAACAAACCTCAAGTCAGTTAACTCTTTAATGAGGACAAACTTCTGAGACATTTCATCAGTAAATGCTGCATCAAAATTTGTTTAGCCTGACCAAAAGTTTGCTGGGACACTTTTATGGAACTAATCATAGCCTTTGCTCTACTATGACATTGCTGCAAGTAAATTATACCTCTCGACTTCATTTAAATTATACGGAGAAGTCAAGAGTTCAAAAAACTTCAAAGAATCGCTTGCATGTAAATTCATCTTCCTTAGAATCTGCATAATACCGAGGCAAATTCAACTTGGGCAAATCAATTCTAGTTCTGCAAGGAGTTTTATTATCAATCTGTACGGAGAGATTATCAAGTCTATAGATTGCATTTTGTTTGACAGTAATTCAATTTTACGATAATATTCCTCACATTCAGAATCCTGCCTATCCAAATTTTCCTGCGGAACTAAGGAGTCCAGTCTAACTTTACTCAAAATCAAATCATCTAAGCTCTGCAATCTTTGACTGTACTCACTCAGAGAACTCAACTCTGTTTGCTATTCAGCTTTATCCAAAGAATCAACAACATTACACAATTTAGTATACAATACACTAACTTTACGGCGTATAGTAGTACGTTCACGCTTTTCCGATTCCGCCATCTTTAACTAATAGACAACACACCACACATAAATCAACTTTCAAATAAAAAAACTAACACGAATAACCCGAGAGGAGAGGGACCCGGACACCGCCCAACTAGACACGACCAACATTCCACACCAGTGCTTAAAAATATTAATCCAAAAGTTCGAAGGACCAAGCAGCAAAAAAAAAAAAAAAAAAAAAAAAAAAAAAAAAAAAAAAAAAAGGGGGGGGGGGGTTAAATATGTAAATATAAAATCAATATGAAATGACCAGGATCATATCATTAAACTTTGCATTTTAAGTGAAAAGTAGAGATGGAAAAAATGCATTTTAAATATTTAATAAATTTAAATTTAAAGGGTTAGACATTTATGAATACATATAATTTAAAATGAGATAAATTTCTTTTTAGCAGCTGGTGGTGGAATGACGTAAACGAGTCTTCGAAATGCACTTTTGTACGAGAGATTAAGGTTCACAACTGCGAGGGCTTAACCTTCTTCCTTTAACTCATCCGCTAAAAAATACAAGTAAAGGAGAATCAACCACGGGAAAAATCAGAACAAAAGATACAACACTAACAAAAAGTAACTAAAATGAATCAACAAAAATTCAACACGAATCAAAATATCAATTACTGCAATCTCATGACTAAAATCTACAATTTTCATATAAATCAATAAAATCTTGAAATCAACGAATCACCGAAAACAGCAATTAACTAATCACGAAAATCACCGTGAATATTTGCTTAAATCAGCACTAATTCACAAAAGCTCTCAAATTATCAGTAAAACAAATAGCAAATTCAACGAGTAGTCAAATACCTAAGAAATAAATTTATAGACTGCATTGAAATCATAGGTTCAATCTAGCAAGAATTTAATCAATTAAAATATTTGAACTTATTTTCAAAACACTGGCATATCGAACATGTGACGCAAGAACAATCATTGAAGCCCCTTATGCTTACCCTGTTGCGATAACAGTTCTGGCGAGTGTGGAAAAAAATCATCGCTAAGCAGCGTCCGGATCCCATCCTCGATGAATTAGTGTGTAATTATGTCCATGATAGAGGAAAAATCCATAGTAATTAATCCAGCACTAAACACTGTAGTAATCCAGGACAGACTCATAAATCCAGCGTGAGTGTATAATCCTTAAATCTCCTTAAATAATGAGAGAGAGAGAGAGAGAGAGAGAGAGAGAGAGAGAGAGAGAGAGAGAGAGAGAGAGAGAGAGAGGGGGGGAAAGAGAGCTGCTCCTTGTCACTCCCGCACAAGGTTGTTGAAGACTGAGTAACTGTGTGAAAAAACTTCACAAAGACATTAGCGGCCGGCAGATGTAACTATTGTAAAGTAGTTACTATTTAAAAGCAAAGGGGCAATTAGCGACACTTCTGTATGCCAAATGTATAAATACTGAACTATTCAAATTAATAATTTGAAGTTT
>NC_090752.1:91044013-91054013 GCF_036898095.1 Palaemon carinicauda | reverse complement strand
ATATATAATTATAATTAAATGAATACATGAAAATCAATGAAAAGTGATAAATATACTTGAAGATAACTATATGAATATAGTTACATTCATCTCTAAAAGAAATAAGCTAAAAACTAGAATATACATATTACGGCGAAATGTCCTTGCGGCAAAATATCTGTACGGCAAGTTTTCTTACGGCGTAAAGTCTTACAATCAATTGTCCTACGGTAAATTTGTTTACGGCGAATTGTCCTAGCTCCCTACCCACTTGTTTCTAACCACGCCTCCCAACCTCATTACCAGATGTGCGTATCTAACAAAATTTGTATTCATTGCCAAATTTATGAATTCATACGCAAAACGAATTCGGATAAGAAACATAGATCGAATTATGTTAAGTGAACTACATCTAGATTTCTTTGTGAAGAAAGTCTCAGTACCGTGTTACGATAATGATAATTCATGATACGATCAACGAATGAAGTGAATACGTTGGATCAGAACTTACTTAATCCATTCCTGTTGTATATGAAATTTAAAAAAAATGGATTATACAAATGGCCAACACCTTTTGTTTCCAGCAACATCTCGAACAATTCAGTTTTGTTATGCATGAGTTCTGTCAGAGTGGTTTTTCTCAGATGTATGTTAACGCACTGACATTTTTCCACACGTGGAAAAATCAAATTTGGATTCAGTATTTTCGTCTTATTTCCGTCATGGACGGAGATCAGCAAGTAGCCTACTACTAACTTCAATCAAGTCTTTTAGCTCTTCCTTTCGTTGTTATATTTAAAAAAACAACAACAAATACAGTTGTTGCTAAGCTAAGCAGGACAAAGGCCTCATACACACAAATATATATATATATATATATATATATATATATATATATATATATATATATATATATATATATATATATATATATATGTATATATATATATATATATATATATATATATATATATATATATATATATATATATATATATTATCATTATAATTACTTGCTAAGCTACAACCCTAGTTGCAAAAACAGGATGTTATAAGCCCAGGGGCTCCACCAGGAAAAATACCTCAGTGAGGAAAGAAAACATAGAAAAATTAAAATATTTCACGAGTAACAACATTATAAATAAACATCTCCAATATAAACTATAAAAAACTGTAACAAAACAAGAGGAAGAGAAATTATATAGAATATATATATATATATATATATATATATATATATATATATATATATATAGAATATATATATATATATATATATATATATATATATATATGTGTGTGTGTGTGTGTGTGTGTGTGTGTGTGTATTTATATATATGAGTATGTGTGTTTGTTCGGAAATACTCTGGGTTTTACATTTGAAAATTGTACTTATATATCTTCACCTCGTTTCTCCTACCCAGAAAAATTTAGGAACCTATTGTTATTGAACTTCTCCAGAATACTGACAATGAACTCTCTCTCTCGTTTGGCCTCTTACCAATTCTTACGACTAAAATTTTTTACCTATGAAGAACTCTATATATTCACGGTTTTACTCTGCAGAATTTTCCTACCGCTTACATCCCACACGTCACACTCGGCTGGGGTTCGAAACCTGTAACAATCCCTATAATCTCCAAAGCCTCTGGCGATGTAACAGATGACCACAAAGAAAAAAAAAAAATCTCTTTACGTCAGTCGTCCATAAATCTCAAGGATATGAAAAACCGGAGTCGTGGTTAACTGGAGTCGAAAAACGCGACTGGGAGAATTTCCACCAACATTTTTTTTTCTCAAAAGCTCAAATGGATATTTCTGGAGTAGAACGAAAAAGCCTTCAAGAACCAATTCCTCTGGACAAGATAGATTCTTTTTTTTCGTACATTGTTGTTTTTTAAAGTTTTATTTATTTTTTAAAGTATTTTCTGTCCAAAATATCTTCCTAATTTTTAGTCTCCTTGACTATCCGACTTACAGCATATGTTTTTATGTTGAACAGGCTGATGTCTGTTTTTTACAGTTTATTTATAAAAGATCTATTCAGATGTTATTATTGTTCTTAAAATGTGTTATTTTAATTGTTCATTGGGCTATTTTTCTTTGCGGGAGCCCTTGGGCTTATAGTATCCTAGTTCCATCTAGGGTTGTAGCTTAGCTAATAATAATAATAATAATAATAATAATAATAATAATAATAATAATAATAATAATGGCTTCATAAATAACGGTGGAGTTTTTAATCTATTTTTGGGAAACTAAATGTTAGATGCACACAAGGAGTGTTCACTAATGCTCAACAATACTTTTCCAACTCAATCTATCTATTGTTTATGGTAGATTAAGGCTGCCTTATCCTACAACGGGCTTTTGGTCGTAAGTGGACGATCATCTTTTGGAAGATAATTTATGCACTAAATAAAATAAGGAAAGGGACATTTGAGGTTATACCAAGAAGGAAAAGAAAGACATTTTAGCATTAGAAAAACCAAGAGCTTGATAAATATATTAGTTCAAGATTCAGATATAAAGTAGCTTTAGTAAAACATAGATTAAGGAACAATGTCACTAGTTAACTAAATTAGAAAATAAATGAAAATAACGAAAAAGAAGTCAGGCTACCCAGAACTTGAATTGTGTTGGAGGGCAATTCATGAAATTATTCCAGACAATAACAACTCGTTAATAACTACAAATATTTTCCTTCTAAGTTACCAGCTTCCTTGATAAGTCCATTTCATAGACATAGACATATGGCTATGGAATTTAAAACAACCAGCTGAATATTCTCTGCTTACCTAAATAAAACTAAAGATTAGGACTTTTTATAAAGTTGCGTATATTAGTATAAGCGCCTATATTCTCAAGATATGACCTTGAACGTGCATCATATTTTGTTTATCAAGCCTAGTAGTATTCTCAGCTAAAAATAAGATTTTTTTTTTCAAATACAAGGAATTCATATTATTATACAGTGCTTATATTATTTTCAAGATATGACTTCAAACATGTATACAATTTTGTTTATTAAGCACAGTGGTTTTGTGAGCTAAAATTACTTCTTTTTTCTTTTTTCTTTTTTTTTGAAAAAACAAACCAAATGGATAACCGCTCATTCTTAACCAATGACACTCAAATTCTATTTCATGGTGAACGACGAAGTTCTCACAGACGATCGAACACGAATGATGATGGACAGACAATATGGGAAAACGAACAGATGGCTCTTTTATTAGGGCATTATTTCAATAATGCAAAAGTATTAGCAGTGGTATGAGGTTAGGTGCTTTATTGGTCATTCTATTGTTTCTGTATTATGCTCAAGTATTTCATACCTAGACACGAATAACTTAATGGATTAAGGCCGGAAAAAAATGTAAAATGATAAAAGTTGGTTAAATTTGATGTATTAACAATGAATAAATTCATTAAAGTAGGTTAAATTGAAGTGATCGAAAATAAATAAATAATACAACAGACTAAGTAACTAATAAATGGAAAGGGACAGGTACTTCTGTCAGCATTTTATTGTTCTATTTCATATTGCAAACAATTTAGATTTCTTTGTCTGTAACAATAATTTTTCACTGTTTACAGACGTTTTCTGAGGCTTAATGAAGTTTCAAATAATGATTTACATAAGAAATTAATTTTCCCTTTTTAATGTTAATGTCTGTTGTACTTATTTGGTGATATTCTTTCACCAATGTTATTCCCTTCTCAGTCTCAGCCTGTATGCAGGTGTGTGTGTGTGTGTTTGTGGTCTTTGATAATGTCCATCTAGATAAATATACATACTTTGCCTCCGTAACCTCAAAGGATTCTACGCTTCACCTCAGTACCTTTCCGAAAACATAATAATGTTACTATATAATTGTTGTAGGGTGATTAGGTAATGTAATTTTACGAAAAACTGGCTCTTAACTCATAACCTTCTTTGCAACCGTTATCCCTACATTAAGGAGTCGGTTGCCTTATGTACCCTCTCGAATGCCTCCTATCAAAGGTGTACTGCTTGTGTATCACACATATTCGTACACTGTAACGGTATTTCTGGTTTTTGTATATTATCGTTATCACTCACCCCTCGCACTGACAACCTGTAGTTTCTTGCATCCTTGCGTTTGAATCTTTGTGCCGTTCTTGACTGGAACGAGTTGTACATATACTCGTACTCCGTACAATGTAAAGTTAGTTGCATTCAATCCGCTTTACAGTTAATAGCTGTCGGGTGCATCAACACATTTGTGACCAGCCCCCTCCTGCCTTCCCCCGCACTGCTGTGTCTTACTGTTTGATGATGCAGCCCTCAACACTGACTCTGCTATCAACTCAATGCCCCTACAACTACCGTCCTTCGCCAGCGGAGAAGGGTTCGCCTGGTTCCAGCGTGCTGAAATCCAGTATCGCATCGAAGGCGTGACTCAGTCAAGCACCAAAGAAGATTACGTTCTCATGGTGAACCCCAAGGATACTTTCCCGGAAATCTCCTATTGACTGTGCGAGCAAGGGAACACAGAAATAATGTATGATGCCCTCAAATCATACATCCTGGAGCAGTACTGACCATCGCCAGCCGCCTGCATAGAGAAACCTTTTCAGCTCTCTCAACAACTGTTAGGGAGCCAAAAAGGTTTTGCTGGCCATCAGGGAAATGACTCCGTATCACTTGACTGCAATCTACCACAGACGGCTCTTCTTGTGAAGTGAATCTACTGCATGCCTTTGAGTACGACGCCTTTACCTATACCCGCTGTTGATATTTTGCCCATGAAGGACCTGATGACCAAAGTCGACGCCCTAATGGACAGCCACTTCACCACCTTCAAGTCCTCTATTAACACCTCCCTTCCTCACGAAGCAGACAACAATTCAACATCAATCGAAGCTGAGGTGAATGTGGTAAGACAAAAATGCCCGCCCCGTGACATGCCGGAGCAGTGACAAAACTACCCACCACTCGCTTACATCCCAACCAACAACCTCTACAGCCACTTCTTGATGCCATCGGCCACAGATATGCTACTACCAATCCAGTTTCGGGGCTGCTGCGAAGAAATGTGTGAAAGGTTATCAGTGGCCGAAAAATTGTAAGGTCATTGCTTGTGGCAGTGCCCTCCCTGTCACTAAACTTTTCATTTTACATGATGCAGGTAAGGGCGTGCATATTTTGGTTGAAATGGGTGCTTACTGTTTTCTCCACACTTTCCAGGATACGACGTAGTCTGTCTAAGTCTGCCAACACCCGCCTGGTAGCTGCCAACGGTTATGAAACCCTCACATTATTGCTTGGAAACGTTAAATATAGCTAGCAGTTTCTCGTGGCTGAGGTCACATTGCCAATCCTTGGTGCGGACTTTTGTCTCATTTCCAACTCCTGGTTGCATTTGTGTGCTATTTTTCACTTGAGCGGGTTGTATATATACTCATTCTCCGTACAAATAAAGTTAGTTACATTCAATAACTAGTGTATCAGCACAAAGGCATCCCTTCCACCAAACCTCTTCTCTCCTTAACATCGTTCATCTTATCTCGCCATCTAATTTTCTGCCTCTCTCTTGATCTTCTCCTGCTAACAGGTTCCTAATAGGAGTGAGGAGAGCTTAGAGTCTAAGCTCTCCTCACTTCTATTATGTGTGATAACGAAGTAACGCGGATGAAGGGGCTTGGCGTGGACACTAAGAAGTTAGTATATAACTAAAATTTGTTTTATTATACGAAACTCAGAAAGTTATTTTGACTTCTGCTTGCTTTTATGTGTAGCAGTCGGGAGCTGCAAAAGTTGGAACTCGCTGTGTTTGTTGCTAAAGTAGGATTTACGAGTTTTGCGCAGAATGGCGTCCCAGAAAACTTAGTGGAAGGACCATTTGCATGTAGATTTTTTTGTTCATACATTTAATTGTTTTAAACCAAATGTGGATAGAAATGATTTCATGGACACTAGTCTTTTAAAGTTACGACGTAATCATTTTAATTTTACATTTTTTTCGTTATAAATTAATTCTTCTCACGGTTAAAAAGCATTTTCCAATAAAGCATTTTACTGGTACAGTGGTAAGAAATTATATCATAATTTAATCCATAAAAGTGGTAATAGATTTTATTATAACTAAATTCATAAGTCCTCGTCTGTTTTGGGGTTTTAAGTCTGTTACCGTTGAGAATCTTCCTCTCTAGAAACAATAATCGAATACGTAAAACCAAATGATAGATGGTACATGAACCATGCTACCTACGTTTCAAGTATTTATGGAAAAATTGCTTACTGAATTTAAATCATATTTATTCACGTTTAGCCTTCTCATCTCGTCAAAATGCAGTTTCTCAAACAAGTAGTGATACACACACACACCCCGACACACACACACACACAAACACACACACACACACACACACACACACACACACACACACACACACATATATATATATATATATATATATATATATATATATATATATATATATATATATATATATAATGTTTCTATGAAAATATATGGTAAAAATGTACTAAAAAATACGATTCACATACATCCTATGGTAAATTCAATCTATATTTAGTATTGTAGAAACTTAAATGACCTAATTCATTCTGTCCCACAAGACCGACAATCTCCATTCTGAGTGGCAGGTGTCTTATCACCAGAATCAATGTAGGCGGGATGCCCAATTATGCCTTAATCATCTTGAGTCTCCCTCTTTGTTTGAAGCCTGCAGACGGTGAGATTATCACTGTTAATAGGAAGATGTGCAGAAACAAGACAAGTGCATCTCTCTCTCTCTCTCTCTCTCTCTCTCTCTCTCTCTCTCTCTCTCTCTCTCTCTCTCTCCTCCAACTAGGGGAGTGGCTATGTTAGATTTTCCCCTATATAATAAAAGCTAAGTGTCTCGCTAAATATATGTATATATATATATATATATATATATATATATATATATATATATATATATATATATATATATATATATATATATATATATATATAAATATATATATATATATATATATATATATATATATAAATATATATATATATATATATATATATATATATATATATATATATATATATATATAATTTCAGTTAGCAACAATATATTTACAACGCATTTCCATTCTGACACAGAACGTTTCCATTTCATTTTAGAAAGCTCATAATGATCAAGGCTCTTAGCTTCTTTGAATTTAATATATATATATATATATATATATATATATATATATATATATATATATATATATATATATACATATATATATACATATATACATATACATATATGCTCTCTCATTTATGGAACTGCGGGAATATATTTTGAGGTACATTAATAATAATAATAATAATAATAATAATAATAATAATAATAACATATTCCCCTGAATGTAATACAGTAATAGGTCCGCTATTTTCATACATAAGCTTCACTGCACGGCGTTTTTGGCCAAGGAATATGAAGACCTTTACCGCTTGTAGATAGGCTATACGAAAAGTGAATGAATCATCACCGCTACTTAATATGTCTCTTCGAAGCACTTTCTCGATTTGTCAGCCATCTTTTCCTCAAATGGGATCACCACGCCGTGAAATATAGAAAGTTTCTTAAACCCATTTTCCATCGACACAGATATTGTGCGGAGGCGCCAGTTAGATGATAACTGAGAGGCGAGGCGAAAGCAACTAATATTTATGAAACAATCCCAGAGTTTCTATAGTGATGTGCGAGCAAAAAAGTCACAAAAATTCAAACACTAAAAACATGATAACACAAGTTGGTGTTTTTATGTTAAACAGGTTTACTTAAGTCACTTTTATATATCAAATATGTTTTAATGTTAATGTATTTTAAAATATTTTATTTTAGTTTTTATTACTTCTCATATCGTTTATTTCCTTATTTCCTTTCCTCACTGGGCTATTTTTCATTGTTGGAGCCGTTGGGCTTATAGCATCTTGCTTTTCCAACTATGGTTGCAGCTTAGCTAATAATAATAATAATAATAATAATAATACAGGCAAGAGCGAGTGATAAGATAAAAAAAATTCAAAACCGTTAGTGTACTAACGTGTATGGAACACGTGCGGTACACTACCGAGTAGGTATTGATAAGACTATTATCTCAAGGAGAAAGTCGCCGGACGCTTAGCCCGTCCAACGTGCCCAGTAATCCTGGTGTTGCCAACCTTCACCTAAGGCCCAAGAAGTAACGAACAATTCTTACATCGATCTGATGTCAATCCATCTTTCAAAATGCATTTCATATTATCATGTTCCCTAAAAGATAATTCTAAAATAAATAATAATTGATCAATACCTTCGAAATTAACAATAGCGTATCATAAAACCGTTACACACCATGCAACAGCCAAGTTCCTTAATGACACCCAGCTACAAACACCAAGCAATCGACACAGCCCAAGGTCACCATACCCGAAGTATACCTCATTATTATTATTATTATTATTATTATTATTATTATTTGCTAAGCTACAATCATAGTTGGAAAAGCAAGATGCTATAAGCCCAGGAAACAAGGAAAAATAAAATAATTTAACAAGAGTAACAACATTAGAATAAATATCACCTATATACTCTATTAAAGCTTTAACAAAACGAGAGGAAGAGAAATAAGATAGAATAGAGTGCCCGAGTGTATCCTCAAGCAAGAGACCTCTAACCCAAGACAGTGGAAGACCATGGTACAGAGGCTATGGCACTACCCAAGACTAGAGAACAATGGTTTGATTTTGGAGTGTCCGTTTCTTGGAAGAGCTGCTTACTATAGCTAAAGAGTCTCTTCTACTCGCAATAAGAGGAAAGTGGCCACTGAACAATTACAGTAGTTAACCCCTGGGTACTCTCGATGTTCTCAGGTGTATGAAGATAGGAGAATATGTAAGGAATAGGCCAGAGTGTGAGTATGTGTTTGTAGGCAAGGGGAAAATGAACCGTAACCAGAGAGAAGGATACAATGTAGTACTGTCTGGCCAGTCAAAAGACCCCATATTTCTCTAGCGGTAGTATCTCAACGGGTGGCTGGTGCCCTGGCCTACCTACTACCTAAACAATTACGGTATTATACTCGTATGAGAGAGATCGACCAATCAACGAATCGTCTGTAATGACTCAACAAATTAGAGAGAATTGTATAATAATGAAACATATATTTGATGGAATGTTGCTCTGTGCGACGAGGAATAAGACTTTTTAATTTTACTATATAAGCGACCTGCTAAGGAAAACATCTTAAAGGATGTGTTTTATCAAATTAATGATACTGATTAAACTACCACATTCTACAAAAATCTGTAAACTAAAAAAATTTCCTTCCTGAATAATAATAATAATAATAATAATAATAATAATAATAATAACAATAATAATAATATAATGATAATAATAATAACAATAATAATAATATAATGATAATAATAACAACAACAATAATAATATAATGATAATAATAACAATAATAATAATAATAATAATAACAATAATAATAATATAATGATAATAATGATAACAACAATAATCATAATAATAATAATATTAATAAAAATAATATTTTCAAATATATATAATAAAAAAAACCATATGACCAACAGTATATATAAAAATAAACAGTACAAGAGTCAAACTTCTGTTCTCGTCCACCAACTTTCACAAAAATATCCCAATAGGTAGAGACCGGTAAAGAATAAAGGAACAGAAAGTTTGAAGGTTTGGAGAAGTATAATTGGTATAACTTTGGTAAAAAGTTTAATAGAAAAAGTTTACGGGAACTGAGGGAGAATGACCGGACGATCATCGAAGGCTTACCAGATTTGGGCCAGAGGCGGGGCAATGAATATTCATTGCTGACAAAAGTATTTTTATAGTTATAAATGAATTATCTGCTTTAATGTTGTTAATGTTTTTTTTTTAAATATTTTATCTTATTTTCTATTACTTCTTATATTGTTTATTCATTTCCTGGTTTCCTTTCCCCATTGGGCTATTTTTTCCTGTTGGAGCCCTT